>NW_027527853.1:6946047-6948610 GCF_008692635.1 Crocuta crocuta | reverse complement strand
GGGAGTCGGGGGGGGGGGGGGGGGGGAGCAGCTGCTTTTTGATTGACAAGTGCCTGGTCACAATGGGCCGTGTTTCACTGGAGTATGGATCTATACACAAAAAAGCTTCCTTGGGCCTTGTTCTCCAGTGCTCTGGGCCTCTCTGGCCTAGCCACCAGGGGCATGTGAGCTTTCAGTCTCCTCAGTCAGTGGCCATGCCCATGGAGACCCACCATTCTCTAGCTCCTCCATTTGTGGGGAAGCAAGTGCAGAAGGGAGATAGGTCAGTGAAGACCAAGCTAGAGTAACAAACAGATGCGCTAAACTCACTGTCTAACTCACTTAACAGTTCTGGGAGGATAGTCAGGTCAGCAGGCAGCTGTCCCCACCATGATGCCGAGGCCACTTCCATCTTGTGGCTCCACCATCCCCTAGTGCATCACTGATGTCAGCATCCAGTGGGTGAAGGAGAAAACATGGGAGATCCACCCAGAAGATTTTCACAGGCCAGGCCCAAAAAGAGCACACACTGCACCGGAGAGAACTCAGTCACAGAGTCACAGGCTGGATTCTCAAGAAGCAGATGCTGACATGAAGTTCAGGAGTACATGAAAGTCTTTAGAAAGCAGTGCCCATGCAAGGAAAAGGGGGCAAGCAGAACTGGGCAGAGGGAGAAGCCAGGCCATGAGAGCACAATCTGACCGTGCAATGGCCAAACCCATGGGGAGCTCTGGAGCAAGTACTGCACGTCAGACTTGTCCTCTTTCATTCAAAATGGCCGGGCCTTTCTTCCACGCCTCAGGCAGTCAGGCCAGCCCTGGGAAGGGTGTGACATTGGGTGAGGTGGCTCTATGTACTTTAAGCTGACCCTGAAGGAGCTGACAGCTGAAGTCTATCTACTCACTACACTTCCTGCCCACGGGCAGGAAGCCCTTCCTGGAAGGGGTGTCTGGAGGCACACCTGCATGTCTGCCATACATGACCACACCTACCTGCCAGGGAGTCTGAAAAATGTGATCCAGCTCTAGGCCCAAAAAGAGGGGAAAACAGAACGCAGTGATACCCGACAGGCAGGCAAGATCTCAGCATGTCCTCCAAACCCAAGAGGGGCCTGTACGTGGCAGCTAAATGACCCAGCAGGTAGTCTGATTTCCATTTAGCCAGGTGTGTTTATTCCATCTGCTCCAACCCTGAGGAGAGTGGGTGATGAGCACAGGAACCTAACCCTGGCAATAATGTCCAGAAAGTACCTGAACAGAAGGGGCCTGATCAATGTGGCTTCTGTCTCCAGGTTTGCCTGCTGAATTGGACTTCTTTGAGAGGATGAACAACCCCATCTGGAGCCCTGCTTTTCAGCATTGGAAGTGATTTATTAAGTAAAAGGAGGAGATGAAAACTAGCCTCTGAATTACACAACTGCCCTCGTTTATGTGTGAGCCCATCAGCCTTGACCTCCGAGCTGCTGAGGGCCTATGATCACTTTCTAAGTCTGAAAGAGAAATCTGGAAACCTAGAAATACCACCTCCACCCCACCCTCTACCCCCTGCCACTTTATACCAAGTGAACTACTTTTCTCTTTTGACTGTCGTTTCTGAGGTTCCAATGGTCAAAGGAAGAGCTGGGAAGTTTTCTGTGCAGGTCACAGCTGCCAAGCCCTCCTCTTTGATCCCTCACATGAGAACATTGGGAAATTCAAGCCAAACACAAGTCCTGACTAGCCAGGGAGGCAGCCTGGGTTAACCCCTAGTCACCCGGAACCCCAGGCAACCAGCACTGGGCACCCACCTCCACCCTGAGCAGGGAATCTGGCAGGCTGCCAGCCCAGGGGGGTGAGGAGCAGGAGGGTTGCAGAGGAGGGCATGGTGGGATGAGCAGATCTGGCCCACCTTTCTTTCTCTTGTCACTCATCCATGGCACCTTAAGCCTGGTCCCTTGAAAGAGAAGAGAGGGATGCCTGGGTGGCCCAGTTGGTTAAGCATCTGACTTCGGCTCAGGTCATGATCCCCACTTGGGACTCTGTGCTGACAGCTTGGACCCTGGAGCCTGCCTCAGATTCTGTGTTTCCCTCTCTCTCTCTGCCACTACCTCTCTAGTACTCTCTCTCTCTCTCTCTCAAAAAAATAAATAAAAGCACTTTTAAAAACAAAAGAGAAGAGAAACCATCGCAGAACTGAGAGGAAAAGACCATCTCAGCCCTGCTCAGGCCCTCATCTGCTCTGTGACCTAGAGCAACTGATCTTGCAGAGCCTCCATGAGGTAGCCATCAAATGGGGAGAGAATATCAAGTCCGCCTACCTCTCTGGTGGCTTTTTATATTTATTTTTTTCTGGTGACTTTTTAAACCTTGGGTTTATTGGGGTGCCTGGGTGGCTTAGTCAGTTGGGCGTCCAACTTCGGCTCAGGTCATGATCTCACAGCTCGTGGGTTCAAGCCTCGCATCAGGCTCTGTGCTGACAGGTAGCTCAGAGCCTGGAGCCTGCTTCAGGTTCTGTGTCTCCCTCTCTCTCTGACCCTCCCCTGATCATATTGTCTCTCTCTCTCAAAAATAAATAAAAACTTTAAAAAAAAAAAAAAAGGCTAATA
>NW_027527853.1:6914481-6946039 GCF_008692635.1 Crocuta crocuta | reverse complement strand
GCGGGCCCTGGGGCCTGTCTCAGATTCTGTGTTTCCCTCTCTCTCTCTGCCACTACCTCTCTAGTACTCTCTCTCTCTCTCTCAAAAAAATAAATAAAAGCACTTTTAAAAACAAAAGAGAAGAGAAACCATCGCAGAACTGAGAGGAAAAGACCATCTCAGCCCTGCTCAGGCCCTCATCTGCTCTGTGACCTAGAGCAACTGATCTTGCAGAGCCTCCATGAGGTAGCCATCAAATGGGGAGAGAATATCAAGTCCGCCTACCTCTCTGGTGGCTTTTTATATTTATTTTTTTCTGGTGACTTTTTAAACCTTGGGTTTATTGGGGTGCCTGGGTGGCTTAGTCAGTTGGGCGTCCAACTTCGGCTCAGGTCATGATCTCACAGCTCGTGGGTTCAAGCCTCGCATCAGGCTCTGTGCTGACAGGTAGCTCAGAGCCTGGAGCCTGCTTCAGGTTCTGTGTCTCCCTCTCTCTCTGACCCTCCCCTGATCATATTGTCTCTCTCTCTCAAAAATAAATAAAAACTTTAAAAAAAAAAAAAAAGGCTAATAAACCTTGGGTTTGTAGACCTCCAGGCTCTATGTGCATTCTTCTTGAGGCCAATCAGCTCTTCTTTGTGATTTTCCTTTTTTATTTTGATAGCCTAAAATAATTTCTATAAGATGACTCTGGCTTACCTGAGGACCATGTCATACTGAGTACTGGGTTAGTTCCTCATCATCTAGAATCCTGGATGTGTCATGATTTCAGACAGTGTTTGTGTGTGAATCCAAAGGAGACCAAACAACATCTCAACATGGAAGACGAATGAAGGTGTATTAGTTTCTTACTGCTGCTATGACAAATTACCACAAACTTAGTGACTCAAAACAACACAAACTTATTTTCTTATAGTTCTAGACATCAGAAGAGTGAAATGGCTCTTCCAATCTAAAATCAAGGTGTCAGAAGGGCTGTGTTTCACCCAGAGGCTCTAGGGGAGAATCTGTTTCCTGGCCTTTTCAAGCTTCTGGAGGCTGCCCACATTCCTTGGCTTGTGACCCCTTCCTTCATCTTCAAAGCCCGCCATGTTGCATCTTCTAATCTCTCACTCTGACCCTCCAGCCCTCTTCTTTCATTTATAAAGACCCTTGTGTTTACATCGAGCCCACCCAGATTATACAGGATAATCTGCCCACCTCAAGATCCTTCACTTAATCATATGTGCAATGTCCCAATGGCCAGCTAAGGCAACATATTCACAAGTTCCTCGGATTAAGACATGGATCTTTGGCAGTCATTGTTCTGCCTACCACCGAAAGCTTTCCATTGCTCAATGAGTCCAACTGAAGGCAAAATGGACATAATAATAAAGAATGGTCAGAATGGCAAAGCAGATCTTTCTCATTTATTCACTGTTTTTCTTCAGCAATCCAAGTATCATTCTTGTGATTTTTTTTATTTGACTATATCTGAAGTATTTGAAAACCAATTTTAGATATTATCCTGTTCCTAAATACAGCAGAAATAATATTGAAAATGAAAGAAAGCTTTATAAACTTCATGATTTCCTCCCTTTCCTAAAGTCCCCAACGCATTTAGAAGACCTCTTCTTGTACAAATGTAGACCGATATCGAAAATTCATGGAGAAGTATGAAAAGCGACCTTCAGAGCAGCATGTTTGGTATGATTCCCCCTTCCACAAAATAACAGATTTGTGTTTGTTTCTACATAGAAAATACCCACAAGAATATAAACCAAACTATTAGCTGTATTATCCAGGGAGGAAGCAACAATAGGATTCCAGATTTTCATTTTCTGAGTTATAATTTCAATAATGTTTGATTGTGTGTGTATATATATACACACACTATATGTATATAAAATATCTGTAATACAATAATATAATGCATATGTAATAAACACATTATTCTTTATAACCAGGAGAAAATAGGGCAGGGCTTGCTTGTGTTTAAAGACTAAGACTAAGGGGGTGCCTGGGTGGTTCAGTCGGTTAAGCATCCAACTTCGGCTCAGGTCATGATCTCATGGTTCGTGGGTTCAAGCCCCGTGTCGGACCCTGTGCTGATGGCTAACTCAGAGCCTGGAGCCTGCTTCTGACTCTGTATCCCTCTCTCTCTCTGACCCTCCCCTGCTCATGCTGTCTCTCTCTCTCTCTCAGAAATAAATAAAACATTAAAAAAAAAAAAAGACTAAGACTAAGGGGCTCTCCTAAAATATAGTTTTTGCTAGAGAATAGCATGAAAACTTAAGGATTCTGCCCAGTGAGGAACTTAGGCCTCAACTCTGGGTACTTCCTATTAACTCCTTTCCAATTCGTCCTTAGAAATTTGAGATCTGTACCCCGCCATTGCAATCACAGGGAATGTAGGTCAGGTAATTAGTAACCAGTGTTTGTTTACTTTGGAAAGCACTCAGTACACTCAAGCAAAATAGGTCAGCTCCCATTCCTCAGGACAGTATCCTAGGGCTTTTGAGAGAAGAGGGACCCTAAAGTCACCAAAAGCAGGCCGCTCATGGTACCTTGAGGCCTAGAGCTAGGTCACCAGCCAGGAAGCAACAGTGTAGGATTCAACCAAGGTCTGTGGGACTCTGGAAACCTTGTTCTTGCCACTTGACTGCCCTCCGGTCAACTACTGAACATGGGCCTTCCTGGGATTCCACCTTGGGCTCCAGAGAGCTGGCAGGGCCCAAATGTGCAGGAATGGTTCCTGTCATGCCCCACTTCACCTTAGGGTGGGACACCAATGACCATGGGGAGTGATTGGGTGCATTGGTCACCCAGTTAGCCCCGAGATGCACATATTGCAAATGGATCAAAGGTGGGTTGGGGGGTAAGGGTGAGGGTGGCTGAACTGCTCCTGCTGCAAAGCAGCACCATCTGAATGTTGCTGTCTTGACGATTCCTTAAGTAACCATTGGCTCCTTAAATGTAGAGTTTTACAACAAAGCCATTCTCTTGAGTGAACTGAATATGTTATGGCTCATAGACCCCAGAATGGTTCTGGCCAATGAGAATATCAGTGCAGACAAGGGAGAGCAGCTTTAGAAAATCACTGGGGGAGTTTACATCACCCACCAAGCATTAGGTGAGCTGGAAAATTCAGACGCAGAAAATCCAGAGATTCACCCAGGGAGTCAGGACGGGAGGTCCCAGGATATAGTAGCATTTGCCCCAAGGCTCACCAGTTGGCAGGAATCTATGAAGAAAGGTGGTCCAGCTGGTAGCCAGCCTGGAAATGCTGCTTAGTGTTTTCTTACCAGTGTTTCTTGCTAGTGTTGGTGTGGCCGCCATACCCGCCCCCAATCAGGACAAGGCATACAGTGGAAGATGCTGAGGACACAGCATTGGTGAACGGAGCAGAGCTGCTTCTGTGTGACACTTCCAGGGTGTCACTACCTGTGAGCAAAGCCTGACTCCAGAAAGTCACCAAGCTTTATCTCCAAGGTAGTGGGATCCCAGTGCCACACCTTATAGATCCAGTTACTACACTCCCCTATATTCCCTTGAAAGCTGGAAACATGTGCTTTGTTCTATGGGGGTGGGATTAATAAGGACTGGAGCATCTACTCCAACTCAAAATTCAGAAGCATCTCCTCCAGGGCCTTCTAGAGTTGTTCTAATCAGTCCCAATTTTCAAGGATTCACCAGTGGGGAAAGCCAACCAGCTATTCTCTATGCCAGAGGGATGGTCCTTCTATGCAATCAAGAGCACAGAGCGGTCCTTGAGAAAAGAGCCCCTCATCCCTTCCCTTGTTGCTTATAAGCCTGTGTTTGGTAAGTGGAGAATGTCCTATCCCCAGGTCTTCCACCTAGAATTCTATCTAGGATGGCAGGTTTTGGAGCATAAGGTGCATGTGAGACCAGATCTCAGACACCAGGAAGCCCTACCTTCCAATGGAGGCATTCTATTCCTTCTGAGTTTCTATGTTCAAATGCCTGGGGATTATGAGGAAATCCTTGTGTACCACTAAAGGTTGATTTGTTGAAGGCCTGTTTCTTTCTTGCCTCCTCATTGTGGACACTATCATAGCCTGGCTATAAGGGAACATGAGGCCATAGAAGCAGAAATCTTCTAAACTCAGAGGCCACCTAGTAAAGAACACAGCCATACCATCAGGGGCTTTATACACAGGATTGCAAAGGAAATGGATGATCTTATGTCATATAAGGTCCCAGAGCTCCAGGAGTCTAGAAAAGAGAGTGACCACTTTCCATATCAGATCTCAGGCTCACTATCCAGCGTGTGCCAGAAAACAAGAAAAGGCAGATGGTCCTGAGGTGTTACGACCATTTTGGCAGTCTCCCCTCCTTCCTCCACTCTAAGGAGTGAAATGACTCATCACAAAACCAACCTTCCCTTCCCAAGGCCTGATCATTTCCTGTCTAAGAACTGTGGAAAGAGCTGAAATAGGCCAGGGCCCAGGGTAGGAGCCGAAAAAAGTGGTGAGGAGAAGAGGGAGCCCAGAGAACCAAACACAGAAATCAGCTAAGAGAGGAGCTACTTCCTTTGAAACGGGCCACAAGGGACTCAGGGCTCTGGCTACCTGGTGTCTGTCATGCAATTCCCCTGAGACCTCAGGCCTTCCAAAGCCCTAGATAGAAAATGTCATCCATCCAATCCGGTGTCCTCAGGGAGCAGCTTCAAGGGGAGTCCAGGGGCAGGAGGGGACCACCTGCTCCACAACAAACACATTCCAGGCCAGGCTCTCCAGGCTCTGCATGGACTCCCCGGGCCACTCTTCCACTTTTCAGGGTATCTTGGAGCTTCCACAGCCATATCTTCTTGCAGCAAGGTCTATGGGCACATCCTTACGGCCCTCCATGCCATGTGGCCCAACACTGAAGCACGTGGTGGGGATGAAGGCTGCCCTTCCTGTCTCCCGGTCCCACTGCCTGATGCCTATAACCAAGCCACTGAAGGGCACTGATAAGACACTGTGTGGACAGAGGGGGGCCGCAGGGGTGATGGGATGGCCTTGCTGGCATGTCTGAAATAACAGTCCACACAAGAACGTGAGAATGATGAATGTCTCTAAATCCTCCCTAAATCCTATCCAGGAATTTAATCTTCAAAGCATTAGGATCTCCATCCCCTAGCCCCTGCAAAAAGACCTTTGTCTCGATTTACCAGGCTCTGCCCGTAAGATCCCAGGATCCTTCCTGCTTGTGTCAGCTCCCAAAATCCTGCCCAAGGACTCTATGCTAAGCTTCTCTATAATGCAGCTCTGGACTGCCTTCTCTGCTCTGTTGGCATGGGGAGCACGGAAAACACAGAGATGACAGAAGAGCCCAGCCCTTCCCTTGCTAAGCTCTCCATTTGGTAGAGAGATGGGACCCATGGATCCTAGTCCCGTGGATTTCATGGTGGTGTGTGCTGTAGGAGAGAATCCTCAAAGAGCCAGGGAATCCCAAGAAAGAAGTGATCAATTTGAAGTGAGTAGATCTGGGATGGCTCAGCAAAGATGAGGGGAGTAGAAGGATGAAGACCAAGGCCTCGGGCTGGGCAGACCAGGTATAAGTCTTCCACTTCCTGCTGTGTGACTCTGTGCCTGTTAACATCTCTGAACCCAGTGAGGATAATAATACTCATCTCACCAGACTATTAAAGGCTATTGAAGACTGTGTACTTGGTGCTTGCCGCCCTGTGGATGCTTAGTACACATTATTTCCAAGGAGGAAACTATCTCAAGCCAAGGGCTATAACAGTTTAGGTCATGGGCTTATTTTACAAATCGAGGAAACTGAGGCCCAAACAAGGGAAGCAACTTACCCAAGGTCATGAGACAGGAATAGGACTCTGAGCTCCCAGTTCCCACTTTTGTGATGTTTCTACTATACCACCACATTGCCCAGCATACTTTTGCTTGGTAAATTTTCTTTTTATTAGGAAAAAATATTTTTATCTTTGAAATATTATAGTGGGAAAACAATCTTTAAAAATTTTTAATTCAATTTATTTAAACTAAAAAACAAAAAACAGTTTACCCTTTTCTCCAACCCCTTCCTCCTGTCTATTACAACCACCAATCCGTTTTCTGTACCCGAGCTTATTTTTGTTTTTTAATTTGATTCCACATATAAGTAGAATCATAAGGAATTTTTGTTTCTCTGTCTATTTCACTTAGCATAATGCCCTCAAGATCTGTCCATGTTGTCACAAATGACAGGATTTCCTTCTTTCTCGTGGCCGAATAATATTCCATTGTATGTATGCATACCACAATTTCTTTATCCAGTTATCCATCATGGGCACTTGGGTTGTTTCCATATCTTGGCTATTATAAGTAATGCTGCAGCAAATATGGTGTTTGAATTAGTGTTTTTGTTTTCTTTAGATAAATACCCAGAAGTGGAGTTGATAGATTGGTAGATTTTTTACTTTTAAAGGAATCTCCGTACTGTTTCCTATAGTGGTTGCACCAGTTTATGTTCCCACCAACAGTGCAAAAAGTTTCCCTTTTCTCCACACCCTCATCAACACCTACTATCTGTTGTCTTTTTGATACTGGCCATTCTGACAGGTGTGAGGTGATATCTCATTGTGGTTTTGATTTGCATTTCCCTGGTGATTAGTGACGTTGAGCATCTTTTCATGTATCTGTTGGCCATTTGTATGTCTTCTTTGTATGTCTATTCAGATCTTCTGCCCATTTTTTAATTGGATTGGTTTTTTGCTATTGAGTTGTATTATGAGATTAGGTGTTTTTTGTTTTTTGTTTTTTTTATTCTTTTGTTTTTGAGTTGTATGAGTTCTTTATATATTTTGGATATTGGCCCCTTGTCAGATATATGATTTGCAAATATTTTCTCCCATTCAGTAGGTTGCCTTTTCATTTTACTGATGATTTCCTTTGCTATGCAGAAACTTTTTAGTTGATGTAGTTCCCTTTGTTTATTTTTGCTTTTGTTCCTTTTGCTTTTTGGTGCCAGATTTTTAAAAAAATCATCACCAACACCTACGTCAAGGAGCTTGCTGTCTATGTTTTCTTCTATGAGTTTTATGGTTTCAGGTCTTAAGTTCAAGTTTTTAATCCACATTGAGCTAATACACCATCTGTGTATCAGAGTTCTGCCCCAGCACTGTTTTAAGTTGAAGAAAATTTGGGCCCCAAAAGGGCAAGTGACTTGCCCACAGTCACACAGCCAGGAAATGACGAAGTGGGACAGGTATCCTTGCTCTTTCCCCTGGCCCACTGGTCCAAGCCCTCAAACATGAATGTACACGTCCCAGCCTGGGGCTCGAGGCTCAGCTCCTGCTGTGTCTGACTGTCCTTCCTCTCATCGTGCTAGATTCTGGACACAGTTGGCTGTCTCCCTGATTGTTGAAGCACAAAACTAAAGCTTACATGGATTTGGGAATGGACATGCTTTCATTTCCTGGGAAAACCGAAGCCTGCTAGTTGAGGCTGAATATGATAGAATGTAATAGAACATTAGGGCTGTGCAAGTGCCTGCCCCAAAAAGCAAAGGAGAGGAAAAGTATTTCTCTGGTGGGGATGGTGAAGCAGATGGAATTAAGTACTCTTCACTCTAGGGGCGCCTGGGTGGCTTAGTTGGTTAAGCGTCCGACTTTCGCTTGGGTCATGATCTTGCGGTTCGTGGGTTCGAGCCCCGCGTCGGGCTCTGTGCTGACTGCCAGCTCAGAGCCTGGAGCCTGTTTCAGAGTCTGTGACTCCCTCTCTCTCTGACCCTCCTCTGCTCACGCTCTCTCTCCCTCTCCTAGAAATAAATAAAACATTAAAAAAAAAAAGTACTCTTCACTCTACAATTTCTTATTATGAATGTGCCTTCTACACAATGGTTCCAGTTACTTGGTAAGACTTCCCAACGGTAGTTTTTTTCTCAGAAGAGTGGCATTTTGTGGCTACTTCCTCAGCCCAGGCATATGGTTCCATAGAAGAGATGGGCTGGGTTTCTTATATCTGGGTCAGAAGGCACATAAGGAGAGTTGGCAGAGAGGTGGGGAGCGAGGAGGCTACTGAGATGGAAAGTGCAATTTTCTATTTGTTGTGAAGACATAGGAAAGAATGAGGGGAAAGTTGATTTCCTGGAAAAAGAAGCTAGAGAAGCTTAATAATAATAATATAATAATATTAATATTAAATAATAGTTGCCATTTATTGAACATCTTTTACATGATGACATTATTGTAAATAATGCTGACATTACTGCGAATCACCACCACATTGTAGATGCAGGAACCAAGACCTAGAAAGCTTCAATCCATCAGTGGAAAGAGGTGGAAATTAACATTTTGCTGACCATGTAATAGGTGCCCAAATTAAATAAAATTTAAAAGATTTTTTTTGTTGCAAGACTTCTCAGTCTTTATTATAATAATGCGATTCCTTTCTAAGAGAAAATATCATTTATAAAACTTTTTTCAAACTTTAAGTCTTTTTCAATAAACACTTATTGATATCTTCACAAATAACATAAATAAATGTTGGTCTTATCTATCTATTTGCATCTTTAAAAAAATCATTCCCTAAGCCAAAAATCAATTACAATTAAGAAGATAAAGACTTGGGACACCTGGGTGATTCAGTCGGTTAAGCCTCCAGCTTCAGCTCAGGTCATGATCTCGTGGTTCGTGGGTTAAAGCCCTGCGTCAGGCTCCATGCTGACAGCTCAGAGCCTGGAGCCTGCTTCAGATTCTGTGTCTCCCGCTCTTTCTGCCCTTTCCCCACTCATGCTCTCTCTCTCAAAAATAAACATTAAAAAAAAAAAAAAGGAAGATAAAGACAGGGGCCTCTTCTCGAAATGAAAAATAAATCCCAACAAAGGTTCAGTATGAGCATGAGATTCCTTTGACTGCCCATCATTCCTCCAACACCCAGTGTCTGGAAGTTGGCTACCTGCTTACCAGCAGGGAAAGCTGGAAGGAGTGCTCCAGATTGTATTTTCCAAAGATGGCTGCACAAATATTCTTGTCCCACTTTCTCTTCTACAATGCAACCTTGCCAAGCTGGCATTAGGAGACAGAGAAGATTTCCCTTCCCCTGAAATTTCAGTGGCCTGTAACTGCTTTGACCAGAGTAGGGCAGGAAGTTAACACTGTTTGATTTCTGGGGCTGAGTCGTAAAAAGTGATGCAGCTTCTACCTTGGCTCTCTGGAATACTTCCAGCCATGTAAGAATTCCATCTGCCCCAAGGCTGCCATGATATGAAGGAGCCCAGGCCACATGGAGAAGTCACATGCAGGTGCCTGGTCAGCAGTCCTGGTCTTCAAGTCATAGCAGCCGAGGTCCCAGATGTCGGAGTAAAGGAACCTCCAGGTAACTATGGCCCCCAACTGTGGGGTCACCGCCTAGCCTTCCAGTCTTCTCAGCTGAGGTCCAAATGTCATGGAACAAAGACAAGCCAGCCCCTTTGTGCCCTCTCTGAATTCCTGACCCAAAGACTCTGTGAGCATAATAAAAATGGCTTTTGTTTTAAAGCCACTAAGTTTTGGGTTGGTTTTTTATGCAGCAATAGTAACTGAAACAGGGAGTGTGTGTAATACGGGCACAGGTGAGCACATTTCATTAAGGACTGAGGTTGGTATCAGGATTCTCTTTTATACTGATATATTTTATACTGATATATTGTATGCTTTCTGGTTGACATTCAGTCTTTTGATTGGGGGCTCATTTATTCCACAATCCACATTCGAATACAGCTAATTGTAGGATCAAAGGGGCATAGCACAGATGTGGTACCATCTCCACAGGGCCTTTATTTTATGTGGACATTTGGTCAAATGTTGGTTTCACACAATTGGAAATACTAAAGAGGAAGGAGGGACTGGGGGAGGAAAAAGGAAAGAGAAACTCCCTGGTAACCAGGAGATAAATAAAGCTCTGGGTGCTTGAAGCCACGGAGACAGTAAGTCAAATGGCTTAAAGCCGGAAACGGTTTTCCAACCAGCTGTGAATTTGAAAATCCCATATGTGGTACAACATTAAGCTGCTATTTTGGAAATTCTTTCATCTTTTTCAGAAGCATCTCAGGAGCCCTTCCTTCCTCTTGGAAGGCAGCCAGTCCTCTATACAAATCACTTCATCAGCAGGAGCCGAGGCATTTCGCATGCAACTGTATAATTCTGGAAACGAGGTTTAAAAAATATTCTCTCCTGGGTGAAGAAAGAAACATCACAGAGCAGTGTTTCTATAAGCACCAGCTGGGCATCTTTGGATGCACTTTTTTTTTTCCTTTTCTCCTTTGAAATGGCAAAATCCTGACATCTGCATATAAGTGTAATGTGGCGTTGTTGACTTTCTTAAAAGAATGATGATTCTACTTCTGAGTTATTGGGAATTTTCCACTATCACTGATGTCCATGGCACCAGGAACATCCTCTTAAATGTTCAATTGGATTTATAACTATTCTTTGAGTATTTGTGCCAGAAACCATCAGGAGCTGGAGACGGAGTAATGAACAAGAGAGTTGCCCTCTCTGCCCAGCTGCAAGAGGAAAAGCAAGGAAGGGCACTCCCTCAGATGGAACAGCGCTAAAAGCGCTGCATGGTAAGCCATCCTGATCAATACATTTTGGAAACAAGAAGAAAGATGTGATTGAGACAGAGAAATGTTAATGCAAACTGGATATGAGGAATTATTAACTATGTTTATATGATAGTGGCACTCTCTATGGGTGGGTTTGGATTTCATTTTAGTCCTTTTCTGTTACAGGCACATACGTATTTATGAGTGAAATAATATGTTGTCTGAGATTTGCTTCTTGAATGTCTAGGAACACACACACACATACACCCCAGACCAAACAACTTCCCAAGAGTCTTCCACCAACCTTTTAGGAACAGATCATTGCAGTGCTGTTTAAACTGTTCAGAGAACTGAAGATGAATTCACTCACTTGTTCCCCTTTCTCTCATTTAATGACCCTGTGAGGCAGAGAGTATCCTCACTTTACATGTAAAGTCACTAAATCACCGAGATGTGAAGAATCTAGGAGGTCATGGAGACAGATTCAACACCAGGCGATGCCATCCCAGTGTCAGTGCCCCTAACCTAGGGCTGCCACATATGCTCCCTGTGAATAGCATCCCCTGGAGTTGAGAAGAGAAGAACACAGCATGACCTCTAGAATGTTCATGTGGGCCTACCTTTATTCTGCTATTCAGAGTTTCATAAATGAGTAAATTAAAGAATAAATATATGATGAATGAAGGAGCTCTCTTTGCTTCTTCTTACTAGTTTCCCCCTTAGCAGATGAGTTTCTTAAATCTTTCCTTGTTCTCAAAAAGGCTGAATGCAGAGGGATCCATGCCAAGGCTGCACTGATTGAATTCCAGCAACTTCTTTGCTAACTCTGCTTTACTGCTTGGGAACAAATCAATTGTCAAAATTGCCTTCGGGAAATGAAGTGATGTTGGCTTGGTTCCTTTTGGCTGCCCCAGCTTCCTCCAACTAAGAGGAAGAGCAGTTAGCCCCTGTCAGAAACCCTGGCCTAAGATGAAGGAAAAGCCACCAATGCAGTGGGGTGCAAAAGAAACCAGAGGCCCATCTGCCCAAAGTACTTACCTCCTTGGACTACTTCTGTGCTTGAAATTCCTGCCTTTGGCATCTCTTGCCTGGATTAAGCCTGAATCAAAATGTGAGTCTATAAGGTGAAGGTAAGAGCACACAGATGAACTTTGGTCCATGTTTCACATAAACACAGATTCCTTCATCCATGTACTAAGAGAAAGTGAAACCAAGAGGAATGGGATACAAAGGGGTATCATGAAAGGAGAGAGGAATTCCCCGAAGTCTCATGTGTGGAACTATTTATTGAGAGGAACCTGCCTCTGGTGCAATTTGGAAGGGAAGAATGGTGTGGGAAGATGGGCTAGGCCGCATGTGAACATTGGGAGGCAGCGGAAGATCTGGAGGACCAGGAGCCGTGAGAAGAGAAAAGACTGAGAGGGTTGGGATGGATGTGTTGGCATTTCAGTGTGTCCGGCAGTCTCTCCCATATTCTTTCCTTTGATCCTTTGCAAAATCCCTCCCCGTTTTATAAGGTCCCCAGTGAGGCTATCCATCACAGTGTCTAACTCCCATCTCAATGAAATGAGCGTGTGATCCAGGCTGACCAGTTACATTCTTCCATGAGATCTATACACAGACTTTGAGAGAGAGAAGTCTGCCATCAACATCTTTTAAACAATTGTTTTTACTTATATTTTCAAAAAAAATCCAAACTTACAGAAAAACAACAAGAATAGTACAATGAACTTAGCGTGTCCTTCACCAAGATTAACACTTTGCTGTATTTGCTTTATGATTCTCTTTTCCTTTTCCCTCTTCGCCTATTCTTTTCTGTTCTATTCTATTCTGTTTTGCTCTATTGTATTCTACTCTATTCTGTGATATTATAGTAATATTGTGGTTGTTGTTGTAATTGTTACTGAACTATTTGAGACAAAGTCACAGACCTCATGATCTTTTATCCCTAAATACTTTACATTTATCTCTTAAGAACAAGAATATTCTTTCATGTAGCCATAATACAATGATCAAATCTGGGAAATTTAACATCGAATCAATACTATTACCTAGTATACAGTAAATTCCTTTATAACAATTTTTCCCCATCCAAGACCTAATCCAGGACCTAGGATGATGTGTTGCAGTTAGTTTTCATGAATTAAAATGAGACTCTCCAGTCTCATTTAGTTCAAATAACTCCTTAGCCTTTGCTTTTCATGACATTGGGATTTATAAAAATTTTTAGGCCAGTTAATTTTGCAGAATGTTCCTGAATTTGAGTTTGTCTGTTTCCTCATGATTGGATTCACTTTTGGCAGGAGTACCAGCAACTTTCCTGATAAGGAGAGCCTATCAGAGGAGGGAAGCCTTATAGAGACGAGGTGAACAAAGAGGTAGAGAAGAAACCAACCCTGATGACCCCTTTAATCCAGTATACCTAAAGTTACTTGCAGCTCTGGACCTTCCAATTACATAAGACAATAAGTTCCTCTTTTTTTTTTTTTTCCTTAAATTAATCTGAGTGGGTTTCTGGCTACTCTGACTCACTCATCTCTAAGCCAATAATCTTGGGCTACACAGTATCCTCAAAAGGCCTCAGATGAGTAGGACTAAATGACGTCTGACCAGAAAGACACGTTCCAGGCATCTCACATGAAACTGACCGTCTTTCCTAGTAACAAGTCAGAGGCCATAGGGCAATAACTACTTTCACTTGTTTCCTACCCAAAAGCCCTTGTCTCTGAATGAAGCCCAGAACCTGCAATGGTCTAAGATCTAGTGACACAGAAAGGAATCCGGCTTATCTATAGTGTAGGGATATACATGGTCTTTCTCCTCTCGCCTCTACTCCTTCTCTAGGACTTCCTCATGGGAGCCTCAATTCTCCTCTCCTTTGTCCTTCAACTTGTAGTCAACAGGCATCCTATCTTCATTTACCATGTATGCTTTATTACTATCTCCTTATATAGCACAGGCTGATGGGCAGCAGTGTGGCTGAGGTCCAGCTGAGGTATGCAGGGGGAGCTGGAGACAAAGAGAATCACTAGGAGACCTCCAGCCCCCAGAAACAGAGGCCAATGTTTTGGAAGCTAAAGAGGGGAGAGGCATCCAGAACTAAGAAGATGAGCAGATTGAAGAAGCACAAATGAAGACAGAAATGGCAGAGCTCCCAAGATGAAGCACAGAGAATAAATGCAGAGACCAGGAGACCAAAATTTCCCCTTGTCCAGGCTTGAGGACACACACAGCTGCTCCCCATCTACGTGAAGCCTCGCACTGACACCCCGAGTTGGTTAGGAAATGGCTTGGCAAGGCCCCTCCTGGATTCTTGGAAATCCCCTCTGNCTTCTCCCACCCCCCCCACACTCTTCCTTCCCTTTTCCCTCTCCTCCTCCCCTTTCCCTCTTCCTCTTCAAACTTTCAGGCTTCTGGGGGGAAAGCTCCCCCCAGCTATGCCCCCAATTCTTGAAGGACAGATGTCCTCACTCACTGGATCCAGAAGATCAGGAAGATGCCAGAACACCTCTGCCTACTCCTCCCACCAGCCTGGCTCCAGCTGCCTCATCCCCAAAAACCTGCCCAAAGGAGAAGATCCAATGCACAGGAAGCCCCCTTTTCTCTCAAAACTCCCCAAGCTGCTGCCACCCAGCTTGTGGGGAGAGGGGACTAGGGGCGTTTGGGGCAGGAAGGACACCAGCTCACTAGAAAGGCTGGCTTCTGCTGCCAAGGGACCACATATGCTCAGAGGTCTGTGGCCAGGTATGGCTAGCGCCGCCTGAGGTCAGTCTTGGTGTATGTCCTCAAGAGAGTAGGGCTGTCCCTTCTTAAGTGTGTGTGTGTACACACAAGCATACGTGTACATGTGCACACATACACACAGGCTTAGCAACCCACCCAATGTTAGGAAAACGTCATTCTGACCCCTCATTGGTAGAAATGGACTCTTTCAGCTCTAGACGGGAATTTGAAAGCCCGGACCAGCAGGAAACCAGCTTCAACTGCTTCATTGAGCCCTAGTCAACTAGTCAACTCTACTAATAAACCCCGGTGCCTGGAAAGTCCTGCCGACCTACACAGGCTGAGCCTCCTAATCCCTCCCTCTCCTTTGTGTGGCCATCCTCCAAAGAAAACCATTTCCTACTGCACACAGCACTCTGCACACTGGAGGTGCCCCACAGGCAATGTGCAAGGGGATGTGGATTTTCCTAGAGAAGCCTTTAAACCACCAGTATCTTGGCTGCAAGGCTGCAGCCTCTCCCATTTGTAGTTTATCCAGGGCCATTCAGTTAAGCAGGGATCCATGGCACAGCCCACATCTGCAATGCAGTTCATGTTTATGTCAAAAGTTTTAAGTCGGGTGCTTACCCTTGAAGGTTCTTTCCAAAGTGCGAGGGTTGGAGGATGTGACCACTGTCTGAAATGAGGACTGCTGTCACTGGAGACTTCCTCCCCCATTTGTGCTCACGTGCACCCACACTCATGTAGATACTTAGACACGTATGGATGTATACACACATTAACATATTCACACGCACACAGTCACACACACTCTTTTTTATTTTATTCAAGACTTTATCATTATAGGGTTTCATAATTATAATAGGCCAGGTATTGCAGAGATAATACTTTAATAATCTCAACGCTTCTATGTTATCAGTGTTAGCAGTTTGGGATATGTGCTCTTGTATCTTTCTTTGAACTGATACACATTTAAACATTCATCGGGAATTTTTAGGTCTGAAAACAAGATCATTACTAAACTTCTTTTTTAGCAACTTGCATCTTTAACATTGTATTTTAGTCATTCCATCAACTCAATATGGATCTAACTCTTTATAATAGCTGCATACACACACGCTTAATCTGCATCTACATATGTTTACATAGACATGTGTGTATAATTACTCACACCCACACATATCCATCCCGAAGACCATTCGTGCTGTCACTGCCTGCAGTCTGCCAAACACGAGGTCACTGCTATGTGGTTTCCCCCTCACGACCACTTTCTAGACCTCACTGGCTTGACGCTAGAAGGTGGTTAAAGGTGTGCCGCCCGGCCCAGCCTGAGCGTCTGCACAGGCTGCTCTTGCATCTCCTCAGCCCCTGCCGGGACTTCCAGAGGTAGAAACGGTAGCCTGGGAATGTGGACCATGCTGGGCACCAGGCAAACACGTTTGGAGGCTGCTATGGTGATGGGAAGGAAGAGAGCAAACTGGCGGGCCCAGCAAGAAGCTTTGGGTATCCCAAAGCAGCAAAAGATCCCATTTGGCTAGGGATCGGAAAGGAGGTTCTAGCCCCAGCCCTGACATTAACTCACTGTGTGACCTCAGGCTAGCCTTTACCCTCTCTGGGATTCTGTTTCCTCTTCCACAAAATGAGGTGTTAGCGCTGATGTTCCTAAGGCCCTTCCAGCACAAATACTGGGTTTGGTCGGTGAGTCTTGCTTCTCCCTCTGTGCTGGCAGCTCTCTCTCACACCGTCCTCCGCTTGGACTCTGCTTGCTGCACCCTCAGGGCTAAGGACTCCTGGGAGGGAGCTGGAGAGGCCAGGGCAGAGGTCGGGCCTGCTGAGAGAGCCTGGCAGACAGGCTGCCCTGGATGCCAGAAGAGATGGGAATTTCCTAGGCCTGGGCAAAGCCTCACCACCACCTCCTCAGGCCAGAAAAGGTCTCGCTGTGTTTTGAAACCATGTTGCACCATAATTACACCTGGTTACACCAACCACTTTCTTCTCAATTTGCCAAAAAAACCGAAGTAATATTTCAGTGAGCACTGAGCACTTTCTATCTTGCTAAGCAAGTTCTCGGGTGATCTTCCCTGGTGAATTGTGGGCTCCTTAAGTGCACCATCGACTACTTGCTCATCGCTATACCCCCAGGGTCTAGATGATTCCTGAGATATATTACTTAATATACAGTGAATATTTCTATCTCACTAATTGATTCTAATTATAAATGTAAACACTTGGTTGTTAAAAAAATAAATTCCAGCAACACATAAATGATTAAACTTACTAAGTGAAAAGTTTTCCAGACTTCTATTCCATCTTCCTCCCCACCAATAACTATTATTAACAGCTTGGCAGCAAACATTCTTTTATGCCAGGCTTTCTCAATCTTGCAGTATTGGCTTTTGGGGCCAGATAATTCTTTGTCTTAGGATGATTAGCAGCCTATCTATCGTCTACTGAGAAGATCAGTAACATCTCCTCAGCTGAGATGACCAAAAATATCTCCAGACTTTGCCACATATCCCCAGGGCAGTCAACTAACCCTGGATGAGAACTACCATTCAATACAGATACAGAATGAGAGAGAGAAGACAAGTAAGCAAGTGCAAGAGAGCAATAAGAGTGGTAGGTGGTCACAGGTGTAGACAAATCTATACAAATGGTTGAATGTAAATTAAAATTCCAGTTCCTGACTCCCAGTCTTCTGTGGTCCTAGTCTACTCATTCGTTTCTTTCCTTCATTCACCAAATATTTCCCGAGTGCTTTCTTACCATGGGCTGGAAACTCTGCTCATGGAAGTATTTAAAATACAAAATGGGAGCTAAATTTTCTATCACTGCCCCCTTCTCCATAGGCATTTTCAGCCCCCAGAATGAAAGTGGAGTGGGAGCAAGTCCTCCCCAGATTCAGACCTCAACCTCCAACCAGCACTGATGAACTCCCTCCCCGCTTCTGCCCACACACCTCCATCTGACTGGCTGCCATATTGGCCTGGGGAGAGAGAAAGGGACAGAAGAAAAGAGAGAAAAGGGAAGGGTATTGCCTGGTGCCCTTGGCCTTCCTTGGAATGGAATAAATGCTGTCTGGAAAGCCTGGAGCCCTGGGTCCTCTCCAGCCCAGCAACACACATGCCATCTCTCTGCAAGAAATCTCTAAGCACTTAGTGAGTATCCATCTCTCAGATGTACATAAATCCCTATGCTGCCCAACTGGTCTCAGCCTTAACTGTTTATCTGGGCTGGTCCCTGAGCAGAGCCTGTGGCCACACTCAAACGAGGCAACTGGCACAGCCTCTGGGTATTGACTGATTCAAAGATTATAGTTGAGTAAACAGGAGCATGTTAATTTTTAATTTCACTTTGTTGATTGGTGATCAAGCTTCCTTTTTTGTCCCATAACTGATAATCACCAGGTCAGAAGAAACACGCAATCCTTTCCCTGTAATGAAAGTCCACTTGTCTGGCCTTCCTAACCCTAGCTGGGCTTTTTAAAGCAACTCCCATATTGATTTGGTCTCTGTCAACAGAGAAATAAGGGACTTCTTCTGAGTTGGGCAACCCTGGATCAATGAGAGACCCAAGCATGGTCCTCCTAGAATTAAAGAAGAATTCCTAGTGGAGGTCTTTGAGGTTTGGGCTGTTGGGTGGGGACAGGGCCTTTCTCCTAACAAAAGAGAGACTCTGAGAGGGCAAATAGCTCTTTCCATGGCCTCCAGTCCATGATAAGTCACCACCTACCACAAGCACCCTGCAACACAGCATGAAGTTAGAAAACACCAGCCATGTTCACCTCCTCCTCACAGGAGCTCTGCCATTTCCCACATGCCTTGGTTCACAGTGACATTGTGCCTTTCCTCACAGGTCACTGACTGCACTCCAGGGCATGGAGAAGGAAAACTGAGGATCGTCGGCCTGCCAAAAGCTATGCAGTTCTTCATTATCTTACAAGGTCCAGTCACTTCATGTAGAGATCGGCCACATATTTTTCCTTTTCCTTTTTGGGGCCAAAGTGGTTTCAGTTTGAAAACCATGATGAATTTAACACAGATCAAGAAAAGACACAGATGTAATTTTCCCCATCTGGGATGGAGTAGATTCTTCTATTTTATGCCATGATGTCTACCCTGTCACTAACTTCAGAGAAAACATTCTAACATTTCCCTGAGGCTTTTGAACCAAAATCAAACAAACAAACAAGGCTACAGAGTTAAAAAATGTAGTCAGAATCTGAGTAAAACTTGAATGTTAGAGACCCACTGAGCAAGGATTCATTCAGTTGGCTTTTTTACATAGTTCACTCCACAGGTGCCTGGGTGGTTCTGTCAGTTAAGTGTCCAACTTCAGCTCAGGTTATGATCTCATGGTTTGTGGGTTTGAGCTCCATGTCCAGCTCATGTGCTGACACCTCAGAGCCTGGAGCCTGCTTCAGATTCTGTCTCCCTCTCTCTTTGACCCTCCCCCACTGTGTTCTGTCTCTCTGTCTCTAAAATAAATATCTTTTAAAAAGTTTTAAATAATTCACTCCAGAAAANNNGTGTGTGTGTGTGTGTGTGTGTGTGTGTGTGTGTGTGTGTACAACTTCAACTTCATTTACAGATGTTGGAGAGTAACTAAATAAGGAAGGAAAATTTTGTTCAATGCTCACAGACGAATGTACAAAATTTTACAAGCCCCGCAGAATTTGAGAATTAGAAGGAGACTAAGAAATGAGATAGTAGAGTAAGTCAGCGCTTATGGTCTTTTCTGAAAAGCAACTTCTGAGTTTCCTTAAGTGTTAAGATTATAGGAGACATAGCCTTCGGTGTGGCTAGAGAGTGAAAGGTGGGGTTTACTGAGCACATGGTGCAATCTGCCTGCAGTGAAGTCTCACCAGCCTCTCATCACCTATACTCACATTTCTGTAGAGCATCAGTCTTACGGGATCCTCTACACACGATTGCATGGTCACACGTGATTGGGAAATGCTGCCCTTGGATATTTGCGATACCAATCCACATAATAAAGGCTGTTGCGTTGAGAAGTCCCCGAATGAAGGAAACCTCATTAACTTTAAGACAAACCCTCAGTCTTATTTCATGATTGTAACAGGTAGGACACAGCTGCAAGACAGAAATTCGACTCAAAAGTAGGATGACAATAAAGAAGTTGCTA
This sequence comes from Crocuta crocuta, assembly GCF_008692635.1. Classification (NCBI taxonomy): domain Eukaryota; kingdom Metazoa; phylum Chordata; class Mammalia; order Carnivora; family Hyaenidae; genus Crocuta; species Crocuta crocuta. Next base: position 6,926,677 of record NW_027527853.1, on the reverse strand, counting down.
CTTCACAAAACAGACGTTCAGCAAGGTAAACAGGCTTTGGAGACTTGTCCTCACGTTGTTCTGTTCTGGTATTCCCAGTTACAGCTTCCGTGACAGACTCGTCGTGAGATGGACATTCCAGCCATCACAGTATATTTCCCACTTAATGTACAAGCATGCCAGGGGCTTTTTACGTACAAATAAAACACCAACTAGAAAATCTAATCTGGGGCGCCTGTGTGGCTCAGTCGGTTGATGTCAGACTTCGGCTCCGGTCATGATCTCACGGTTTGTGAGTTCAAGCCCCACATCAGGCTCTGTGCTGACAGCTTGGAGCTTAGAGCCTGCTTCGGATTTTGTATATGTGTGTGTGTGTCTCTCTCTCTGCCCCTCCCCTGCCTGCGCTCGCGCGCACGCGCTCTCTCTCTCTCTCTTTCTCTCAAAAATAAATAAACATTAAAAAAATTTTTTAACAAAAAATAAAAAAAAGAAAAGAAAATCTGTTCACTTCTGTTGCCTTATGCAATTGAAAGATTATCTGCAGCCTCCTAGGATACTTGTCTGCCTTGTGGTTACTTATGCCCTGCTCCAGATCCTAACCCAGGCTGCAAGTTACAGCTCTTACAATCACATCTATCCGTGGAGCCGTGCCCTCAGAGCTTTATTCTAGTGACTTCCACAGCCATCATTAGGCTCTCTGTGGAGCCTAAGTCACAAAGCCAGACTCTGCTTTCCCCCGCGGCAAGCCCCTCACTGGACTTTGAAAAGATATTCTGTCGGTCAGTTCAAAGTCCGACCGCCCTAGTCCACCGCCATCAGATTCCCCTCACTTCCACACTCGGCTCCTGTCCTTTCCCTCCCTAGAAGGGCTTTGTATGCAAACTGAGCCAGCCATCTTCAGAGTGCTGCAAACCAGAGGGAGAAGCCACTAAACAAGTCCCCATTACACCTTTCTCCCAGGCCAGTAGATGTCTGCTTACATTTGCTTAACGTAGAGACACCATTTGTGACTCTCGGTGAGCTGAGGTGACCAGCCATGCCCATCTTCTCAGAGGCATGCTGGTAGCTTCCCAGTCTAAGTTGGTTTTCTGGATTGCTCCCTACCTAGTAACTTATTATACACACAGCTCATGTCTCATCCTGCAAGGAAGTGAGAAAGGGTAAAATATTTTCCTTATAAATTCTTGAAGTACTTATATATAGTCTGTATCTTGATTTATTCATTGTTGAACAAATATTTATTGAGTGCCAGTGAGGCACCAGGCCCAGGCAGTGGAGATGAAAATTAAATGGGCCACAGCCTCTGCCTCCAGAGCCTACTAAGCCAGTGGATTCTATATTGGGCTGTCTTGGCCACTATGACAATTGCCAAAGCTGTGTGCCCACAGCTGCAATGCCAGAAGGCCTACTTGCTCTGTTACAGTTAATCTGGTGGATGGTAGATAAGGTTGCAGCCGCGATCAAATTGCAGCCCAGCTTCTGCCTTCCTATGATCATTACTGTTACCTCTTTCTACCCCAGCCCATCAGCACCTGCTGCATTTGTGAGAACTGTGAAAAAGGATCTCCTACCCTTCTACAGAAGTATTTGTAAGTAATAATGCTGAAAGCATCTTAGCTGAGACTTACACACTAAGCATTGGGTTGGGTTCTGAAAAGCATATAACCTGGTATATTCATCAAAAACTAATTCAATTCAAGGGTGCCCAGGTGGCTCAGTCAGTTAAGCTTATGACTCTTGATTTCAGCTCAGGTTATGATTTCACGGTTTATGAGTTCAAGCCCCATACTGGGCTCTGGGCTGGCAGTGAGAAGCCTGCTTGGGATTCTGTCTCCCTCTCTCTTTGCCCTGTTCAAACTCTCTCTCTCTCTTTCCCAAAATAAACAAATGGACATTAAAAAAAACTAATTCAATTCAAATGAATTGAATACATGCAAAAGCAAATATGAAAATGTATATATGGCAACTGCCATATGGTCTGATGAGTAGTTAGTTTCAATCAACATTTTGGACCATCTTTGTTGAGATGACAATAATCCTAATGTACATGGAGCTGTTTTGTAAATATAAATTCTTTGAGTGAAGGGGAAGTAAAACAAAAAGGAACACCTGAGACGAAGTGCCTACCTACTTGCAAAATAGATAACCGTTTGAAGTTGAGATGCTGGACATTGATAAAACTTTCCCCAGACTCAGAGGCCCAGGTGGAGAAAACATTACAGGTTTCTGAATGACTGTGGAATCCAAGGGAAGGAACCAAGAACACCTAGTGAACTTGAGGTCGAGCCAGAAAAGCGTAAGTTTAACTAAGAAGTGGGGCTGAGTAAACTCACTGAACAGACTGGGCAATCATTGCAAAGCATATAGCCGGGCCATGCTGGACTCCGAGACTTTGGAGCACATCTGTAAATTGCTTTTCTGCATGTCACATATGCCCTGAAATTCTTTGTAGAGGAGTCAAAGTTAGCTCTGGAAGGGTCATAGGCTTCAGATGATTCACCACAAAACAAATTTAAGGGAGAAGGAGGAACAAGGAGTCAAGATTTAGGACTTAGGTCACAGGCAAGAGAAGGAAAAGGCTTTAGTTCCTTGGGGGGCTGGAAGCGACAAACAATGAAAAGGGTAGTTAACCTTCCATTTGAGGGTGTCATTCAGGAACTTACCACCAGCTAAGATAAGAATCATCTGTCTATGGGAGGGACTATAACGCCTCTTAAAAGGCCTAATTGGCAGGGAGAAGGCAATCACACTGCACACGTGGCCAGGGTCCCCACTGCAGCCTGGCTCTCCGCTAAGTGATTGGTCCCACAGATGCCCTTGTGATCCCTGATTGGCTGACATTGGTGTGCTGAGAGTTAGACCCTCCTGGGTGAGCTTTGAGGCAATGCACAGTTCTGAAATCTTAGCTTGTTTTCCAGGTGATCCCCCCAAGGAACATTTGGAGCAAGGATTAGCCAGGACATGTTGATCCAGGGTTATGCCTCAAACTTCCATGTAGCTCAGACAATAGGAAGGGGCAATGGCAATTTTTGCCCATGGACATCATCTGGGATATAGGATAGGCCAGCTTTCCAAGGCATTCAAGGAATCCAAATATATATATATATATTTCTTAGGGGGTGATTGGGAGATACTTCTAAGGACAAGAGATCAGAGTATTAGGACAAGGGGAAGGGTTAAGAATTATTGAATATCTACCATGCACCAGCTGCTTTATTTGCATTCCGTTTCTTAATCCTGAAAAAAAATTCATAAAGTAAATGTGACCTTTCTGCATGTGACAAATGAGAAAACAGATTCAGAGAGAGAGAGAGAGAGAGAGCTGCCCAGGGATGCTAAGAAGTGACTAGATCAGGAAGCAAAGCCCGCTCTCATTTTTAGCAGAGTCTGTGTTTTTCCAGTTAGATTGGAAATCTAATACAACAACAACAAAATATTAAATATCTATTATTTAATAAGACATAGAGCTGGGCCCTGTGGGCATATACAAATATGAACAAGACACACTATCCCTGCCTCACAGGCTGTGAGGAGACGTAAGAATTGTCATTATAAAGGCCAGAAACTAATAGCAGATAAAATAGTCAATATCAATGGCTCTTCAACCTCACCTTGCACACTCCCACCTCAGTTACTAAATCTGGCTAGACTGGTCTTCTTGTCCATTCTTCTAGCTCATTCCTGCCTCAGAGTTTCTGTATATGCCCTTTCTCCGCCTTTCCTGACCTTCCCCACCTCCTTGCCCCCTACGCACACTCTCACTCCCTTTCCTCTCTCCTGGCTTTATGTTCTTCCTGACACTTAAGGACAGGCTTTGAAGTCTTACTCTCTGGGTTCTAGTCCTGGCTTCACTACCTTCTAACTGTGTGATTTTAGGCAAATTAGTAACTCTCTGAGCATCAGTTTCCTGTCTGTTAGTAGATAATAATTGTACGTAGTACAGAGTTTTTCTGTGAGGACAAAAGAGAATAATTAATGAAAACACCTAGAGCAATGACTGGCATATATAGCAATTGCTTAATAGAGGACAACTATTGCTATTATTATTAACTTGTTTTTTTCTTGTGTTTCTTCCCCACTAAAATGTAAGTGCCATGAAGCAGGGATGTGGTCTGTTCACTAAGACATCTTCAGGGCCCAGCACATTGTAGCCCCACAACAATTATTTATTGAACGAATAACTTTCTCTGTGGCAGGCATGGTTTATCCAACTAAAGCCTCACAATAACTCCATGAAGCAAGAACTATCATCATCCTCATTTTACAGATGAGATTCAGAAAGGGTAAATACATTCCCTAAGACCACAGAGCCAAAACGTGGTGAGCTGGGATTCAGACCAAGTAGCTCCACCCTGAAATACCACCTGGTTCACAACCCAGGGAGGCCATGGAAATGCAGTGAATGAGGCAGAAGCAACAGGCAGGAAGAAGGAGAATTGGTTGTTTTGTGGCCTTCAGTTTAAGTACCCAGGAAAAGCTGAGTTGGGGGGGGGGGATGGTTCTGAGTGGATCTGAAGGATGGGCAGCATTTATGGGTAGAGATTGAGGAGAAAGCATTCGTGGAAGAGAAAGGAGGAAGGAGTAGACAACAGACCAGAAACAGGAAAGCTTTGAGCATATTTAAGAAAACACAAATTGTCTGACTTGGATATGAATGCTCTGGGGTGTGACATGTTGAGTCATTGCTGGCCATAGTCACTGCGGGAGTTAATGCATTATTTGTAAAGGGGTGGCTGCTGAGGGAAATTATGCAATGCCAGCCTTTTCTGTGTGCAGAGGTGGAGACGGCTAGTCACCTTGGAGCAGACTTTTGTATTAAAGGGAAAAATCACTTGAGTGACTCCTTGTCCAGGGAAGGGGAGGAATGGGGAATTTTTCCTATAGTCTGGCCAAGGCTCCCCGCTCCTCACCCCTCTGTATGTAGAGCCCAGGAGCAGTCTCCAGAGGATGAGAAGCAATTTGCAAAGGAGCCATTCTGGAAGGGAAGGGACCATAACCACACTTTGCTTCCCAGAGCAGAAGGGTAGAAGCAATTAGCCCTGACTATGGCCCAGTTCATAAGGAAGGGCACCGCAGGTCCAGAAGGAACTTGCCCCGAGGTAAGAGCCCTGGGCTGGTGTCCTGAGTTTAACACAAAGTTAAGGCAATTGGTGTGGCACAGAATGATGACACAGGACACAGTTTCCCTCAGACCCCAGCCACCAACCAGTATCATGCTTTGGAAGCATCCACTGGGTACATGAGAGAGCTGAAAAGCATGACCGTGGGTCATAGCCCTGCTGTGATCACTCAGAGTGCTCTGCATCATTGAACACATGTCTGTAGACAGTGGGTGATGGAATGCCATAACCAAAATAGTGACATTGTTGGAATGATAGAACATTCTAGTACTCTACCTAGATTTAGAAACAGTATTGATAGCCACTTGTGATTTTTGGCCAATTCTGAAGGAGATGAACTTCAAAAGCTGGATATCTGCCTTTTTTCTGCTACTACGAGAAGAGGAGCTAGAGATACTAACTACAATAAAAAGAGATTGAAATGTGACCATATTTGTACTTCAACCTAATGACGTGGTTATAATTTTCCAGAAATGAGCAAAGACATCTCCCAGCAACACCCTGCAGCAATAAGGCAAGTGACAGGTGAGTCACAATACGTAGGCAGAGGGCAGAGCCTGAGAGCCCAGGATGAGGAGCAATGTCGGGATAGCAGTAAGGGATGGGAAAGCAGGCTGATGTCAGGGAAGATACACTGTGTCTATGTCTATGGCTGCCCCAGCCATCAGCTAGTTCCCATCTTCCACTTCAAAGATTATATAGAGTTGTTTAGAACAGACTTAAAACTGCCACACAAGGACTTAATTTTTAGGTAAGGCAGACTCTCCTAATACATAATCTAGAAAGGTTGTGAGATTGTATTCATAAAGATATAATAATAATAGACTGATTCTCACTAGTCATCAGGAAAGGTTTTGGGCAGGGCAGTAATTGTCAAACATGTTTTAAAATGTTTATTTAATTTTGAGAGAGAAAGAGAGTGAAGAAGGGGCAGAGAGAGAGAGGGAGACAGAGAATCCCAAGCAGGCTCCACGCTGTCAGTGCAGAGCCTGACACAGGGATCGATCTCATGAACCATGAGTTTATGGCTTGAGCCAAAACCAAGAGTCAGATACTTAACCAACTGAGCCACCCAGGCACTCCTCAAACATTTTAGTCACAGAAATCTTTATTAGAATAAAATCTTATACAGAATCTCAGTACTTAAACTAGAGAAATATGAGCAGTTTGAATGGAATCAGTGGCAAGAACCACTGAGCCATGGATACCAAGACCTTCCATATACCCCCTGCCCCTGCCTCAGTGGTCCCAAGGGGCCTGCTAGGAGTATCAGAGGCTTTGTATCAAGTGTAAAATATGCTATAGTGGGAGATGTGATCTGGTAAAATAGGCCCTAAGTCAAAGTCCCTCATTTCTCATGAATCTTTACTTGTAACACAGGTTCTCGAGCCATAGCTGCTTCTAGAACAGAGAATTTCCCATCCTCAGCTGAGACCACCAACCCAACCAAAGTAATGGGTCATAAGTCTACTGTGAACATTCCTCAGAAGGTTAGCTGATACTCAGTGCTCCACGTCTCAGCCATTTCTTGGCATTGGTTCCCAGTCTGCACAACACCCTTCAGTGAAGGGCAACATGGAGTGGCACCACTCCCACACAGTAACACCTTCTGCAGCGAAGCCCATTTTGAACCACCCCCAAAGCATCCTCAGAGAGGAGCGCCTCTCCAGAGTGCTACTTTTCCAAGTGCCATCAGTATCATCCGTGCCATCCCAAGGGTGACTTTGGAGAGCCAGACTCTACTTATGGAATAATCAGAGATGAAAGTGACAGACAGCAGGTTAGACCTCAGTGACAAGGCCCAGATGAAGGACTGGCAATCCCATACTCACTATGGCATGTTCACCATCAAATTTCACAAGGCTGGCCCAGTCCTGGACACATGTAGATGCTCAGCAGATGCTTGCTGAATGAGCCAAAGAATCACTAAGTCTGGAGACAGGATTTGCTCTGGCTCTGTCACTAACTAATGTGTGACTTAGGACAAGTCATTTCTCTTCTTTGGATCTCAATCGCCCAGTTTTAAAATTAGGAAGTTGGATCGTAAAAGTTGTTCCTTAAAAATGAAATATTTTCACTAAAAAATGAACATTTTTAACTCCCTAGAACCCATTCATATTTGTTATTTGAGTATAATTTTGGATTCTGCATAAATTTAATTTGAAAAACAGTGGGGGAGAGCTTATCTTTGAGGTGAGGTGGCATGGAGAGCTTATTTTTCAATAGTTGCAAACTACTGAACCAAATGATCTATAGGATTCTATCAAGTGTTGGTATTTTTTGAAACTTTATTTTCTAGACTACTCATATCCTATTCCAAAGGGATGATAAGGTCAGAGTGAAAAAAGTAAATTCAATTTCTACTTGGGACTGTACACCTGAAACTAATGTAAGACTGTATGTTAACTATACTGGAATCAAAATTTTTAAAAAATCCACTTGGTTCCACCTCCAGGTAAAATTGTGAAAGAGACTAAGGTAAGTTCCAATGTCCTCTGTATATCTTCACTTGGACACCACCCACCCCTGAAGACACTATTGTCCTAGGCCAATAAACAGATGGAGCATAATCCTGGCACATGCCTCCATACCAAATCTGTTTTCCATTATATCCCCCTCAGAACCTAATATGTCAGCCAATCTGTTGGATTAACATACTAATGCCTTAGGATCTCGGGTCTGGAAGGGACCTTACTAAGTCACTGCTAAGTCCTTGGTAACCAAGGCCCAGAGCAGGAGAATGATTTACCCAAGGCCAGAATCAAAATCCAATTTTCTTACTTCCCAGGCCGAGGTTCAATCCACTGACCAGTAAGTAGCTCACATCTCTGACTATAAATTGCCTGGAAGGCTTTGTTAAGCGCTGTACTCAGGCTCCACCTCCAGGGAGTCAGAAGTTGTCTGGAGTGGGATCCAGGTATCATTGATTTATTTTTCTTTTTTTCTTTTTGTCTAGAGAGGGAGGGCATGTAAGAGCAGGGGAGGGACAGAGGGAGAGAGAGAATCCCAAGCAAGCTCTGTGCTTTCAGCACCAAGCCTGACTTGGGGCTCTGTCTCATGACTGTGAGATCATGACCTGGGGCAAAATCAAGAGTCAGGCACTTAGCCAACTGAGCCACCCTGGTGCCCCAACATTACTGATTTTTTTTAGAGATTTTTTTTTTATCAAACTGTAACGTATACAAATAAAAATGAATAAATTATAAATGTATATGTTAATGAATTCTCACAAACACCCATGAGCCCAGACCGAGAAACAGAAGATCTCTGGCAGCTAAGACTGCCACCAAAGAGAATTGCTATCCCGATTTCCAAAATATAGGTTGCTTTCGCCTGTTTTGATATTTTATGTAAATGAAATGTACTGAGTGTCCTCTTTTATGTCTTATTCCTTTACTGAGAATTATGCTTTTAAGATTCATCCATACTGTTTGCTATAGTTATAGTTTGTTCACTCTCAGAACAGTAAGTGTTTCATTGTGTGACTCTACTACAAGTTGTGATCCATTCTACTGTTGATGAACATCTGGGTAGTTTCCAGTTTAAGGATATCACAGTGTTATATACCAGCACATATCTTTTAGTGAACATATGTAAGCATTTCTCCTGAATGTACACTTAAGAGCAGAATTGCTAGGTCATTTGGGTTAATACTATGTTCAGCTTTAGTAGACACTATGAAATAATTACTTAAAGTGACTGTACCAATTTATATCTCCTACCTGAACTGTAGAAGAGTTTCAGTTATTCCACATCTTCACCCAAACTTGGTATCATCAGTTTTCTTGTGTAGTCATTCTGGTGGGTGTGTGAGGATGTTACATTGTTTTTAAGGTCCCCTAATACTCTACAGGCAGAAAAGGATCAGAACTTCTGCTTTAGCCCTATCCCTATGACCACTTGAGGCTTATGAAAATAATGCTCTTGCTTTTATTGTCTAAATCAGTGCTTCTGCAATATCCTGCAAGCCAACTCAACATGTTAGGCCAAAAGAATAATTTTTTTGTAAGACTTTTCAGAGTGCCTGGGTGGCTCAGTCAGTTGAGCATCTGACTTTGGCTCAGGTCATGGCCTCGCGGTCAGTGGGTTCGAGCCCCACATCGGGCTCTGTGCTGACAGCCTAGAGCCTGGAGCCTGTTTCAGATTCTGTGTCTCCCTTTCTCTCTGCCCCTCCGCAGCTCGTGCTCTGTCTCTGTCTCAAAAATAAATAAATGTTAAGAAAATTTCAAAGATTTTTCTAATTTACACCAAAAAAAAAAAAGTGGACAAAATTTTTACTTAAAATTCTCCAGTAAATTTTTCTTATATTTTTGGCACTCACTGTTGCTTCCCATTAGCAAACTCTGGTAGTCAACAAAATAAATAAGAAATGAAACAATAACCTCTTATAATCCCTTACATGGAATTCTAGAATATGCAATTTGCTTCTATAATTTTTTTTGTAACCATAAGCATTCCTACTAAGTATACAGGTTACTCTGTGCTGAAGAGGCGCTTAATGTCCATCATTCTCCTCTTTGGGATTTATAGCTAAGAAAAGGCAGCCCTATGTACCATATGATCCTCTTCTGCCTACAACTGATTTCCTCAAGAGTACACACCTGGCTCAAAGTGAGCCAATCAGATCCTCTCTCTTTTCAGTAGTTAGGACTTAGGGCTGAAAGGCTGAGTCAGTTATTTAGAGCCATATAGTTATGTGAAATTGGAACCAAAATTGACACCAACTTACATGAAAGCCACATAAAAGCTGATGTGACATTGGCATGAGCAAAGCTTAGGAGTATATACCTACAAGAGACCTTGAGAGCAAAATTAAATATGGGTTGCACAAAATGATTTCAGTCTCAAAAATCCAAATTATTTCAGTTATCTAGTACTATGGCAGGACAAGGGTAGATGAATGTCAGCTACTTTTTGTCATTAAATCAGAAAGGCATGGAGCCTGAAACAGAGATCCAGACTCAGAAAAAAAAATCTCTTAGCATTTTTAAGAAGAATAATCCTGAAGAAGTCCTCTTCAATAAGAGATAATAATGGAAATTAATGGTTCAGATGCCACTGATTCTAATTTAAGGTGCATTAAATATCATTGATTTTGGTATTTGATATCATTAAATATATATCATGATTTTGCCATTATTTGTTGTGCTGTCTTTGTGGTCTATTTTAATGAATATATAATAATTCATAAGCTTTCATCAGCTCATCTAGTTATTGTCCATTTAGTATAATTTTTCCCATTCAATTCTAAATCTTTCTTATATGAATACTACAATCACATGGCTACGTAGGTAAGTAGACCGCCAAAGTTGGAGATGAACTACTGAAGTAACAGACAAGATAGGAGGAAATCGGCAGTGCTCCATTTAACAGCTTATAGATTTAGTTTTGGTAAGTAGATCAGTTAGAATTGGCTAGGTTTTGCCATGGTAACAAAATGCCAAACTGTTAATGGCTTAAACAGACAAAGATGTATTTCTTGTTCATACCACATTTGACGTAGGTTGGCAAAGGACTCCTACTTATCATAGTAACCCTGGGACTCTGGTGAACAAGGGCTCCATCTCAATGCAGACTTCCACAAACAGTGTACTACAGGAAAGGGGATGAGGAACATCATGCACTGACTTTAAAAGCTTCCATTCACATTTCTTTGGCCAAAACATGTTATATGGCCATGTCTAGGAAAGAAAATGGAGAACTGCAAGCTCACCATGTACCCAGAAGAGAACCAAAATATGTGCAACTGGTCTTAATGACTAATGCAGCGTGTGTGATTACAGTGTTATTGCATGTGTATTACCAGCTGGCTTTTCTGCTGGCAAAGTGGCTTTCTCATTTGTATGATGGAATTAAGTCAGTCAGTAATTCAAGGTATTCTACAGGTGCACTGTCACCAGAGCTCATTTGAAAACTCCTGCCCCTGCCCCCGTGGGAATTATAGTTAGATGGGCAGGTATCACACCACACAGACAACGCTACTCACCACAACTTAGGTCAGTTCTATTTCCAGACTTTGGTGTGCATGAAATATTATAAATCTGGGCACTAGTTTGGGTTTTGGGAACTAAAAAACTATCTGAGAGAAAAGAATCCAGCTAGATATTCTGGGTCCTATTGGACTTAGTATACCACCACATGTGAGGGGGTGGGGTGGTGGTGAACACCATAGTGTTATGCCATGAGCTGGCTTTCAATCTCAGAAACTCACCTTCCTTTCCTGTCAAGTGAAGAAGTTGAAAAAGAACAATTTATTTTTATTTTTATTTTTTTATTTTAGAGAGAGCGAGCATGAGTAGGGAAGACGAGCAGAGACAGGGGTGGGGGGAGAGAGAGACACACACAGAGAAAGACACACACAGAGACAGAATCTTAAGCAGGCTCTACGCACAGTCCCAAGCCGAATGCAGGTCTTGATTCCACCATTCTGGGATCATGAGCTCAGCCAAAATCAAGAGTCAGATGCTCAACTTACTGAACCACGCCGGCAGCTGTAAAAAAGAACAGTTTTTAAGCACACAACTCTTTATAGAAATAATACTCAGAACCCAGTGTATAAAATAGATACAACGTGATGCTAAAATGGGGGGTTAAAGACCAGCCCCCACATTCCATTATACCTGACAGAAAACAGCAGTCCTTGAAACAAGTTCACATAGAATCTTTAAAACTCCAGGGTTGGGGCGCCTGGGTGGCTTAGTCGGTTAAGCGTCCGACTTTCGCTTAGGTCATGATCTCGCAGTTCGTGGGTTCGAGCCCCGCATCGGGCTCTGTGCTGACTGCCAGCTCAGAGCCTGGAGCCTGTTTCAGTCTGTGACTCCCTCTCTCTCTGACCCTCCCCTGCTCACGCTGTGTGTCTCTCTCTCTCCTAGAAATAAATAAAACATTAAAAAAAACAAAAAAACTCCAGGGAACATGATTTTCAAACGCTAGGATTCTGTACCTCTAGATGCTTCCCTGTGATCCTGTTACTCAAGTTTTAATGTCGGCACTTCTTGGTTCCAGGTCTAAAGTAACCACACTCTCCATGCTGTGCGCAGGGAGCAAGGGAGATGGGCTTTGCGGGCTGCTGGAAGGGGAGTGGGGGGTGGGGGTGG
>NW_027527853.1:6746001-6914313 GCF_008692635.1 Crocuta crocuta | reverse complement strand
GTTGGCGACCAGAGTATTTAGCCTAATTGGCAAGCGAGGTGTTCCCACCTCCGTGTGTGCGCGAGCACCTGGAAGTGTCGTGAAGCGTGAATACTGTGCTCTCCCCAGTTATGTCCACCAGCGCCACTACGCCTTGCCTAACGCAGCCCACGTCAAAATCTCTCTGCCCGCCAGAAGGCCTTGAAACAAAAGGAGGCGGCCCCCTCGAGCATTCTCCATTGACAAGAATGTTGAGTTGTGCCACGTGAATTTCAGCACGAGGTTTGCACGTGAACCGGAGCGCGAGCTTTGTCACGTGGGGAGCGCGAGCTCTGCCACGTGAACGGGAGCGCGCAGGCGCGCGAGGCAGCTCTGGGCACCGCCATGTTCTTCCGGGGGATCCCCCTCCAGTTCTGACCTGGGAGAAGCGCGGTGTGTGTCGCCGCTCCTGCACACCTTTTTAGGGGAGTGGGTGGCCAGGCAGACCCAGAGGATGCTCGACATGAACGTCGGCCCGATCCAGGGCTTCTCAGCCAAGTGGGACTACGACAAGAACGACTGGAAGTAAACAGAACTGACCTAAGTTGTGGACAGCGTTGTTTGTGTGGTGTGAGCCTCCCCCTGTTCTGCCACCTCCCTGCAGCTCAGTGTACTCAATGGAAACCGTTATGTCACAGTACGGATGCTACTAAGTGAGCAGTTTACGTGGAAGAAAAAATAAACAGCCAGCATTCACAGCCCTCCTTCTCTGGCCCTGTGCTTGGCCCAGCCTGGACCTGGCCTCTCACCCCTCCATGCACCAAAAGGCCCTCCCTCGCCTTCCCCCCATGCCTTGAAGACCGTTATTATTCCAGTCCCAAAGCTGTGTGCCCGGCACTGCCAATAACGCTGACGTCTTTTGCCTCTACTTGCGAGAGGGCAAGCCATGCCTGTGATTTAGAAATCTCACAGGCCAAAGCTCTTCTGTTTTTGTGCCCAAGCTGTTTCCTCTTCTCATCAAGTGCAGCTTTTCTGTCATCTAGGTGTCATAAGGTGTGGTGAAAGGCAGTGGAAGAAAGCTCTCATCCCGTCTGAGAATTCTTTGGTAAATCTCCAGGTAATTAATGAGGACTCTGGGAGACACTGGGAACGCCTTTGGAATATTAAATAAAGTGGCTTTTATTCTGGCCGTCTTGCTGCTGCTGCTTCCTCACAACAAAGGGACTTACTGTGCTGTTGTTGGGTGTGTCTGATCATCACTTGGCCACCACAGCCCCAGTCCTTCCTTTGACTTGTTGAGTTGGCCTCCTGTCAGAGTGTTGCTGATGGGAAAGGACATACCTTTGTTTTAAGACTCCTAACTACCAGGAGCTCCCTTTCCAGTCACTGACATTTAAATGCTGCACTATTTCTCAATAAGCCTGTCTTCATCTAGGCCGTTTGCTTTGTCTTCATCTGAGTGATTCTGTAGCTGCTTGCTATTCAGAGTGGTCTGGACATCATCCTAGACATCACCTGGAAATTTGCTAGAAATGCAGAACATGGGCCCTATTCCAGACCAACTGGATCAAAATCTGCCTTTTCAGTAAGATCCCCAAGGTCATTGCTCTAGTCTATAAAACTGTAAAAGATTGACATTGTCAAGGGTGATAGCCCAGCTGTCTTGGAGAAGGACATTGTCACAAAAAGCAGTCATCCAGGAGTGGAGAGACCTGGCTTCCAGTCCTGACTTAGCCACAAATTTGCTGAGTGGCCTTTGCCAAGTCATTTAACCATTCTGGAATCCCAGATGAGCTGAACTACTGACTCTCCACATGCCTGCTCTGAGGACAGAAAAGAGAAAGGTAAGTTCCCTTCTAGTTATATTGCCAGACAATGGACAATTGTCCCCAAGATCTAATTACTTCCAAAAAGAAGAGCTTCAGAGCAGCTACCATAGTCATTTTGGTTTGTTAACTGTCCTTTAGCATTTAATTGTGTTATCAACACAAGGCTGTCTACGGCAACTCACTCCATTCATTTACTTGGGGGTACTTTTTGTAACCTCTTTGCGCTGGTTCTCCCAGCTTCCAAAATGTGTATAATCACATCTGCCCTGCCTATCATATCAGGGCTGTATGAGGATCTGCTGAGAAAGCACCTTGAAATGTGGAGGCGGTGCCACACACATTACAAACTGATGGACCCTTTTGGGGAACACCATTTGGTAATAGGAATTTTTAAAACCCTTAAAATACGCATAGCCCTACCAGCAACTCCTCTGCCAGACATAGACCCTAGGGAGAAAATTAAGAATGAGTGAGAAGGCTGTTAATAATGACAGCATTGTTAATAATAGTAAAAAATTATTAACAACCTAAATGCCCAGCAACAGGGAACTAGTTAAATAATAAACCAGTAATAATATATAATAAATGATAGTACCCACAGAATCGAATTCCATGAAAACAAACAATGTTGAAAACAGGTATGGAAAGATATGGAAAGCTGTTAGTGACTTCTCACTGATTAAGGAAAATATACTGAAGACTATAGTATGGAGTGTGATTACATTGCAATTTGAATAAAAGTGTATAAATATGGCACAGGAAGAAGACTGAAAGCATGACACTCATTGCTGTGAGTACTGGTACACTCTGATTATGGGCAGTTTCATGTTCCTCATTTTGGTTATCTGTATTTTCCGTAGTGCAAGTGCATTATAATTTTCAAAGGGAAAAAGTTTTGGTTTTGTTTTTTGAAAGAAGCACCTAGCATTCTTAGAAAATAGGAATACTGTTTTTATCATCATTGTATTCATCAGTAGAGAAAACTGTCTGGCTGGGGGAGAGCAGACTTTAAATAATACCTCTGCGGGGGGGGAGGGGGAAACTATCTTTTGCATCCAGAGACTGAGAGGAGAGGGGGGACTAGGGAGGAAATCATACATTCTTCCTGGAGGACAGAAATGGAAACTCACAGCCCTGCAAACAAAAAGGCAGCAGAAGTAGATGTCGTGGCTCCTGCAAGACTGTCAAAGTGCTACTTGGAGGCCAGGCTGGGGTGTGCAGACAGCATTCCACCTGTCTCTGACCAAAAGCAGTGAGGACAATTCACTTGCCAGATGGTCCTTGTAAAACCCAAAGGAAGGCGATTTGTTTGAAGAGAGCAGAGGCATTTGATTTGGACCTCACTCCTTATTCATTGAAAGGCTTGTTTTCATCATTTAAAATCTCTCTCTCTAGAACAGAACGAGCAGTGTCTTTTCTGTTATAAATAATAGTAGTGATGGCTGTGGTGATGGTGATGGCAGTTAGTGGTAATTCTGGTAGTGCTAGTAGAGGAAGTAGCGCCAGGAATAATATGTGCCAGCTATTTGCCTACATGAGTTTATTTAGATCTTCATAAAAACCCTTTGAGATTGGGAATATATATTTTTTTTTATTTCTAGGAGAGAGAGAGAGACAGACAGACAGACAGCGTGAGCAGGGGAGGGTCAGAGAGAGAGGGAGATACAGACTCTGAAACAGGCTCCAGGCTCTGAGCTGGCAGTCAGCACAGAGCCCGACGCGGGGCTCGAACCCACTAACCGCGAGATCATGACCCAAGCAAAAGTCGGATGCTTAACCGACTAAGCCACCCAGGCGCCCCGAGATTGGGAATATTATGAAACTGAAGAGTTTTGAGGAAACCAAGGCTCAAAGAAAGTAACTGCTCCAGAGTCCCTTAGTTAGTAGGAACTGGAAGGTGGATTTTGATTAGCTTTGTGAACTCCAAAGTCTTTCTTTCTACTGGAACACACCAGAAAATAAAGATGCCACCAGTCCCATATACTTATCAAAAGCCTGACGATGATAGGCTAATTCAGCTCTTGTTCTACTCCCATACATGGCCTGAAGTTGGTTCTAAAATTGTCTACAAGAGTCAAATTACATTCAACAAACTCAAGATGCCTTTTTTTGAAATTCAGTTTTTTCTTATGTCAGTAGTTTTGAGACTCTTAAAATATTTTCCTCTCCACTTTACTAAAGAACCACTTCACTTTCCAGGAGATATTACTCTTCCGCCTAGATAATGTGCCAGCCAACATTCCCTGATTTGGCTATCACTAGTGGGAGGCTTTCCCTGGTCTCTCTCCTGCTAGAACACTGTTTGCTAATAAGCAGAATTTAATACAAGATTGGTGCACTCTGACCCTGCCCAAGAGTATTTAGTTAGAAAAAGATTAAAAGAAATTTTATTTCTCAGCTTTTATAGAGTGGTTTGATGTCTTATTTTTCCTAGTGATGAAACTGAGTTGAAGGACCTTATATAGCAGAGACATTTCTGCCATGGCCTAGGTATCATGAGCCCATCTGCCTGTTCAGGGAACCCCCATCTCTACTAAGCCAGAACTTTGAGAATGCCTCTTCCTGATACCCAGATAATCCTCACACTTCTGGATTATCTGGGATTATCTGGGTGTGAGGATTATCTGGGTATCAGGAAGGAGGCATTCTCAAAGGCACTGGTCATTCAATGAAAAGCATATTAGACAGAGTCCCTGTACTTAGAGAGATTAGAGAGAAGCAGGAAATACCTCAGGAATGTTCTCAGCTGCAAGTAAGGGTAAACAAGCAAGGAGTACCTTTTTAAAAAGTAGAATTATTTTTCTCTGTAACAAAAAGTCTGTGGGTAGATGGCCCGTAGTTGTTTTAGCAGCTCAACAATATCATCAAATTCTCTGTGCTTCCTGCTTTCTATCCCAAATCTTCAGTGTGGTGGCTTTACAATTTTGTCTATAACATGTCTCAAGACAGCAGCCATAGCTCCAGATAGTCTGTCTATGTTTAAGGTAAAAAGAAAAGGTAGAGTGTTGCTGGCCATATCTGATGACTTCATTCAGAATGCAAAGACTTTCCAAGAAGTTCCCCCAACTGATTTTTACTTAGATTCCATTGACCAAAATGGTTACATTAACCAGCACTCGCTGTGAGGGAGGCTAGAAATAGAAGTATCTGGTGAGTGGAATTATAGTGAATGATTGTGACTAATAAGATTCAACCTCTGAAACTAGGCCATTGCCATCCTAAACAAACCAAGGTAACCAGAAGAGCTAAACAAAATCATGGTATGTGCGGAGAAAGGAGAGATGGCAGAGAGCTGACTAAAATTGTCACAATGAGTAAGATTCAAACAAGTATGAGGAGACCTCGTCACAGTTTAGTGTCTAATGCTGTGAACTCTTGGCCATCTGAGCTAAACATTGAGCTGAAGACATACCTCGGGATTCCAGGCATGCCTCACTTAGGAGGGGACATAGAATCAGGGCCAGAGGCAGCAACAGCTGCTCTGAAATCAGTGGTGACAATGTTGTATGTTAGTGTTCTTTTGTGAACAACTGTTGATATGTGTCCTGAGATTACAATGTGTCTGGTCACTTGGAATCTACATATCTCTGCTCCCTCTACCACCGCTTACTTCTTTAGATACTTACAAACTTTTCTTGAGACTATGGATCTCTAACAAGTGCCCCTTGCTTTAGGCTCTGGCTTCCTGTGAAGAAATAAAAATACGCCTAAATGCCCACTAAACTGGGCATTAAGAAAGTATGGTATATCTTTACAATGAAATATGATTTGGCAGATAGAGAGACTGATATAATTCTGTATGTGCTATATGGAAAGCTCTCTAAGGTGTTTGTTAAATGAGGAAAAGCAAATTGCGAGACAGTACATAGAGAATGATACCATGTACCTCTAGGATAAGCTTTGTGGTAGTTGTAAACATGTGTCTATAAATTCTGTGTTACAGCTGCTTTCAATCCCTCTCCTTTGGAGTGTGGGCTGTATGTAGTGATTCACTTCTGATGAAAAGAATGAAGCAGAAGTAGTGGTATGCAATTTCAGAAACAAAGTTATAAAAATGCTGTGGCTTCCTCATCCTCCTCCCTTAGATTGCTCACTCCCGGGGGAGAAGTTAGTTGCCAGTGTCGCAAGGACACTTAAGCAGCCTGTGGCAGTACCCATGTGGCAAGAGATCAAGCCTCCTGCCAACAGCCATATGATTGAGCCATCTTGGAATAAGGTTCTACACATCTAGTCAAGTCTTCACATGGTTGCAGCCCCTGCCAACAGCCAACCAGATCAGAGACCCTGAGTTAGAACCGCCAAGCCAAACTGCTCTGGAATTCCTGACCCACAGATAATACATGTTTGCTGTTGTATGCCACTAAATAATGGCATGAGTTGTTATGCAGCAGTAGATAACTAATATGACCTCCTTATGTGCATATGTAATAAGATTCAAGCCTTTACTCTGTGTTAGTCACTGTTTTAAAAGTGACTTTACAACAACCCTGTGAAGTGGAGTCCAATATTATCCTTATTTTACAAAGGCAGAAAGCAAGGCACAAAGAAGCAAATTAATTTGTCCAAGGCCACAAAGCTATCTGAATCCAGATAATGTTAGAGTCATTACTTGTAACTTCTTATACTATACTCTGTGTGTGTGTGTGTATGTGTTTGTATGTTGCAGGTGTTTTGGTGTGATGTGCTGTGTGCATAGAAGAAGTATGGAGGTGTGACACCTGGGTGGCTCAGTTGACTGAGCATCAACTCTTGGTTTTGGCTTAGACCATGATCTCACCGTTCATGGGTTTGAGCCCTGTGTTGGGCTCTGTGCTGGCAGCATGAAGCTTGCTTGGGATTCTTTCTCTCCCTCTCTTTGTCCCTCCCCCACCTGTGTTTTTTCTCTCTCTCTTCCTTTCTCTCTGTCTCTCTCTCAAAGAAATAAACATCTTTTTAAAAGAAAGAAAAGTATGGAAGATATAATACATATCAAACTGTTGCTCACAGTTACTTCTGGGGATAGACATTGAATTGGAGAGAGATAAATGAAATAGGGAAATTTTCATTTTTTTTCAACCAATTTCTGTATTATTTGAAGTTTTTTTTTTTACAACAGACCTGTATTAATGTAATATTTGTGTAAGTAAAAATTACTGATTTGGGTAATAGATGTATACTATTCAAAGAAATGAAGTGTTAGGAAAAGAATGGGCACATCTGACCAAATACAAGATACCAGCCATGAATTTGCTTAGGAGTGAATCAGAATCAGTGAATCCTTTGGTGGATTTGTAGGAGTAGAGGGCTCACTCCTAGCCCCCTTCCCTTCCAGTTCCAGGCTTCCTCCCTTTCCCACCATCCATGAGGCAGGTAGAAGATGTGTGCCCTCCCTGATGTGTCGCACAAGACATGCCCTGGAGTCCTGCACCTTGCTCCATGGCTGTCCACCACACTTGACACATGATGTCCTATCTGGAGACCACAAGTAGGACAGTTGGCCAGGACACAGACAATCTATTTTTAGTCTGGGCGAAGGCCTGGTTCAGGAATAGACTCTGAGAGCAGAGTGATTCAGGAATAGACTCTGAGAGCAGGGTTTCTCCCTTGTGATTGGGAAGGATCACGCGGCTGGTGTGCTCCCTGACATTCCTTGTCACTGTGGGGAAGATATATTTAGTGTCTGGCCTGTGACAGAACTGTCACTAGACCCTCACTGCCTTGGTAACTCCAGGGCACTGGTCACAACCTGATCCTGTCTATTTTTACAAGCTCACTTTGTGGAGTGGTGATAAGAGTTATCTTTCTGATGCAAGACAGGATCAGATGGGCCTGCCCCAGTGGCCTGTTGCAGTAGGCATGAGGTGATGGGTGGCCTTGAGCTTCTGATATGTGAGAAGTCACACCACTGCCCACTATCCTCCCAGATGACTGCAGTGTGGTAGGAGGTTCACCCAGCTTGTAGAAACAGGGCTATTACATGTGAGTGCCAGACACCTTATTAATATGCCCAGAGAGATAGCTTTTTTCCATACCCCTAAAGGAAAAGAAACTAGGTCTCATAATAAACTTTTGCCCCAAGAGTCTCCATTTATTGAGCAACAACCACAGTGACTTCGTTAATCAATCCCAGTAATCTTTCTCACTGAGCCCTCAAAATTATCCATGGAAGACCATCTCTGGAAGCCTCTCCCAACCGATATTATTCCTCCCTATGATGAAAACTATGAGCCATCCTAGGATGGAGGTACTGAGAAAGACAGTAATGGAAACTTGACTAGGAAAGAGGGTGAGGTTGTACCCAATTTGAGAGTGGTGGTAAGGTGTATCACGATGGCAGGCCTGGGTATATCACCATGGCAAGGGGGGATCAATGAAGGCTGAATATTGGGATTTGGACATTAATAAGAGTTGATGGAGACTTTGGATACAAGACAGTATTAGGACTGCTTCTTTTATCATGTGACCCTGGGTAAATTCCTTCCCTACTCCGGTCCTCAAATTTCCTACCTTGAAAATGAGTGAGTTGGACAAGAAGTCTTTATCACCACTTCTAGCCTGACATCCTGTAATACATATAATACATCCTACAATCCTATAATAAATAATATTTCCTATATACACAGCATTTGGTGACTATTAATCACATACCCCTTAGTTTTCTCTTCAGAGTTTCATGGAAGGGACTGCTAGTAACTTCCCAATATCCTTTCTCCTTTTTTCATTAATAAAAGAATTACAGTTTTTAACCAAGCAGTTTCACGTAGCTGAAAGGCTTCATTTCCCACATTCCCAGCAAGGTAACTATGTTCTGTCCAATGAGATATAAATTAAAGTGTTATGTGGAAATATGGGGAACTCTTCTTAAAAAGGAAGAGTCTGGGGACACCTGGGTGGCTCAGTCCGACTTCAGCTCAGGTCATGATCTCATGACTCATAAGTTCCAGCCCTGCATCGGGCTCTTTGCTGATAGCTTGGAGCCTGCTTCAGATTCTGTCTCCCTCTCTCTCTGCCTGTCCTGTGCTTGTGCTCTGTCTCTTAAAAAATAAATCAACTTTAAAAAAAAATAAAAAATTTTTAAATGGAAGAGGATGATGTGATGGATATAGTATCTGCCATAGAGTTGCTTAGACTGTTTTGAGAGAGAGAAATAAAACACTGGAACAATTAACATATACACTAAAAAGCATACCCACCTTTGTCTTTAATCAGTTGCCCAGCTGTTCCATTCAGTCTTCCAGGAGGAAGTAATTAGAAAATTTTTAACTTATCAATTCAACAAATATTGAGTTCCCATTATATTCCATATTTTGCTGAATTAATCATCTATGAAATTTGACCTCAAGGTGCTCTTAAACCCAACAAAGACACAATATTGACCTAATGTTTTAAAATCATATTTAGCCCAGACACTTGGGTGGCTCAGTTGGTTAAGCATCCAACTTCAGTTCAGGTCATGATCTCACACTTCATGGGTTCGAGCCCCACATAAAGCTCTGTGCTGACAGCTCAGAGCCTGGAGCCTGCTAAGGATTCTGTGTTTCCCTCTCTCTCTGCCCCTTCCCTACTCATGCTCTGTCTCTCTCTGTCTCAAAAATAAATAAAACATTTAAAAATTTTTAAATAAATAAAAATAAATAAAATTGTATTTAATGTTAAAATACAGATTTTTTTCAGCTTTTATTGAATAATAAAAGAGTTGGCAATATGGAATTTATATTCCTACCTGATAGCAATTTGCTGGAACAATGCCTCCTTTCAAGGTGGGGGGGGGGGTTTTTTTTATAGTTTATGACAATTGTTACCATTCATTTTCTTTATACCAAACTGCTTTTATCTATATCCACTATTTACTTATTGGCCCTGTAGGGCGTTGGGAGCTGTGACCCTTGCCCTAAAAGCTAAGATGCAAAGGAGGTCATGTGTTCCATTGTCATCAGAAACAAATATTTTTTAAGCATCTATATATCAGAAGACTAAATTTGAAACATTGTAAGGCCTAAAATCTCCTTTAGCCTCTGTGTTGGTATTTGGAAAGAGAGAGAAAAGAAGGGAAAAGACATGAGGAAGAACAATACAAAGAACAATAAAATCTTGTTTCATCCTTTAAAAGAAGAAGAGTAATGCTTCTTCTTTCTATTTCGCTGTCTTGGGTTTAGATGAAACAATGGATCTCTAGCATCCATCTTTGACATAAGGAATGTTGGATCAGAGATGTGGAAGGATTTTGAGTCTGACCACTTCATGGAACAGCCTCAACAAGTATTATGTGAGAGAATAACACCTTGGGAGTGGAAACCATTATTTTGTGTTTTCTGTCTCATGAAGCCAACTCTAATCCTACTGATTAAAAGGTTCAAGTCCAAATCTCAGGCCTGCTTGTGAGAATTTCCTGGGAGCCCCCAGTTTCCTGCAGGAGCTCAATCCAGCTGCTACTCAGTTGACAATCTTGATAACTTCTTTACTCCCCCATTGCTTCCTGGTAATCACAGGGATCACTCCAGCCATTCCAAGGAGTCACCTAAAAACAGCATTAGGCATCTGATCTTACCTGGCCATGTGGATGCTTTGGGAGACAGATAACAGAAAACCCAAGTCAACTATTTTAAACAATAAGGACATCTTGTTACCATAGTTGACAAGAAGTCCTGAGGTAGAGGAGTTTCAGGGCTGGCTAATCCATTGACTCAGCAATGCCTTGGGTTTTTTACATCAATCCATTTTGCCATCCACAGTGTATTAGTATTTGTCCTCAACATGACTGTTGGCTGCAATTACTCCAAGCATTCTGTCCTCATCCAGCAAATTCTAAAGCCATAGAGACTAAGATTGTAGCCTTCACTCTCATAGCTCTTTAAGATGAAGTAACACTTTCCTAAAAGCCTCTGTCAACAGGTTTTCCTTCATGTTTCATTGGTTAGAGTTGTATCAGTGCTCATTCCCAAACCAGTCCCTGGAAGAGAGGGTAGAATTGTTGTGATTGCAGCAAAGGAAACAACCCACAAAACTAATAGGCAACCAATGGAATGGGAAAAGATAGTTGCAAATGACATATCAGATAAAGGGTTAATATCCAAAATCTATAAGGAACTCACCAAACTCCACATCTGAAAAACAAACAACCCAGTGAAGAAATGGGCAGAAGATATGAACAGACACTTCTCCAAAGAGGACATCCAGATGGCCAACAGACACATGAAACAATGCTCAGCATCCCTCCTCATCAGGGAAATACAAATCAAAACCACACTGAGATAACCACCTCACACCAGTCAGAGTGGCTAAAATGAGCAAATCAGAGAACTATAGATGCTGGTGAGGATGTGGAGAAACGGCCACCTTCCTCNCAGGTGTGGGTGGGGAGGGGAGAGATGGGCATGGAGGAGGGCACTTGTGGGGATGAGCACTGGATGTTATATGGAAACCAACTTGACAATAAACTATTTGTAAAAAAAAAATTGTTGTGATTGGCTCAAACTAATTAAGACTCATTCTCTGAGGACAGAAAGGGGTATATAAGGTCTTCCCTGACACTATGGCTGCCCAATACCAAATAAAACTGGGGTTTTGGTATGAAGGAACAAGGAGCAGGAAATGAATATGTTGGATATGCAGTAAACAATTCTATCAAATCCTGTGACTTTGAGTCATTCATTTTCCCTCTCTGAGTCTCAGTTTCCTTATCTGTAAAATGGAAAGAATGACTAGAAGACCTCTAGGGCCTCCAAGTTATCTTCCCAGTTGATTATGAGTACGAATTGCTAATGGCAGAAGATGGTCCTAAACAGACTGACATTTAGGGATCACAGCAGCTTCAATAATAGCCTAAGAAGGTCTAGAAAGGACTCATAGGAGTGGTAAGGCTGTGGTGTCCTTAGCTGTAGCTTCCTCCTTTAGGGAGCCCCTGTATAATATAAAAGCCCTGCTTAGTCTCTCTCAAGCCATTGGCCTTTCCGGGGAGATGTTGATGCCCATCACTAACCACACCTTACCCAACCACCAAGTCATCCATTCATTTATTTGCCATTGAGGATCTACTATATTCTGAACTCTGTCTGATTTCCACTCTACCCTACTAGGAGATAAACAAGAATGGATTTAGGGGTGGGGGGTTGGGACAGATAAAAGAAGAGCTGTAAAACCCAGGTCCCAATTTTCCCTCTTTCAGTCAGTTAAATTCTAGTTCACAACTCACTTCTCCCAGGAAATTTACCAGATTCCTCTAGCTTCCTGCTCAATCTGTGATCTGCCAGGAGAATGAGAAGTCACAAAACAGATTATGATGCATCTTTCTGAAGCATCAGATAATGTGGAGATTGGTGAAAAGGGTGAGTTAGGTAATGAAACTGGTCAATGGTTTAAAACATTCTCTTAGATTGAGTAACCATGGACATATTAGAAAGCAACAATGGTATGAATTTTTTTAAAGAAATGATATTTCTTTTTTATTTTTTTAAAGATTTTTTAAATTTTTTTTTATTTTTGAGAGAGATGGAGTGCACATAAGCAGGGGAAAGGCAGAGAGAGAGGAGGATAGAGGATCTGAAGCAGCCTCTTTGCTGACAGCAGAGAGCTCTTGCAGGGCTCAAACTCACAAACCGAGAGATCATGACTTGAGCCCAAGTTGGACACTCAACTGACTGAACCACCCAAGCTTCCCAAAGAAATAAGATTTCTGAGAAATGTCAAGCTTCATGCTGTGACCCACAGATCACTTAGAGAGTGACAGACACCATCTTCTTTGGTTAGGTGGGAACCTAGGGAAGAGATTCTGAGAAGCCATTTATTCAAACCCCTGGCTCTGCCGCTTAACTGCTTGATAGCTTAGTGTCCTTGGGAAAAGTGTTTAACTTCTCGAAGTCTGTTTCTCTTCAGTTAAAGGAGACCTGTTGTTAAATGGAGATGCTAACTGTACTTCACTAGATAAGTATAATGGGCAGAAGTGATATTGCCTGGAAATGCATAGCATGGAACCCCAATAAATACTAGCTTTATATCAAGTAATAAGTGCTTACTAGTCAAAAAAATAATAAACAGCTAATAGTGTTGAGCATCTACTGCATGCCAGGCACTGTGGTGGGTATCAGGAAATAAAGGTACAGAAGGGAGTATTTTGTAAATAAATACCTACTTTGTGCCAGGCATGGGGCATAGTCTGAGCTGGGATTTTTATATACGCTTTTTCATTTAATGAAAGATAACAAGGTAGTCTGTCTTTTAGATGCCAGACAGTGTGCTGAGAGCACAGAATGCTCAGTGCTTGGAACTTCACTTCATTGGATCATCATAGCCATGACAGTAATTTGTACTGTCCCAAGTAACTTCTCTTAAAACCCACTCCCTTTACTTTATAACAATGCACCCTGTTAATTACTAGTACGTATTTGGAATATTCAGTTATCAAAAGCAAAGAGCTAGAGACAGTGTGGGCAACTACCATTCACCAAAACCTTACCAGGCCTAATTTACTTTAGCCATCAGTTCCACCTCCTGGATCACGATACCACTTTTGGAGCTTTATTTTTTATTTTTTTTTAATGTTTTATTTATTTCTGCGAGAGAGAGACAGCGTGAGCAGGGGAGGGTCAGAGAGAGAGAGAGAGAGAGACAGAATCTGAAACAGGCTCCAGGCTCTTAGCTAGCTGTTAGCACAGATCCCGACCCGGGGCTTGAACCCACGAACTGTGAGATCATGACCTGAGCTGAAGTTGGACGCTTAACTGACTGAGCCACCCAGATGCCCCTAGAGCTTTACTTTATACCATGTTCGCATTCATACCATATGCCATAGCTGGAATTCTGGTTGTGTTCGTTTATCAGCCGAGCAACTTTGGGCAAGCCACTTGACCTCTCCACATTTCATTTTTTTCATTTGTAAAATAGGAATAAAAATAGTCCCTTCCTCATAGGATTGAGTGGTTGCTTCCTTATGTGTTAAGCAGGACAAAGATAGTTCCGATCTTATACAATTGAATGAGGTAATACACATAAGCACTTAGCACATGGCCTGGGACATGGAACATGTAAAATAAGTGAGGTAGTGGCTGTTATAACAATTATTATTAGCTCCTTACCGCTCTACATAACCTTTTACCAGAGCTAGAACACTGGCTCATTTTGCTCCCTGCTATGAGTCATCTCCCGTCATCTCCTGTGGGATAAATATGAGAAAATCAGTGGGAGTCCATGAAACACGGAAGTGAGTGAGTCCTCAACTAGAATAATCCATCTCTGGGGATGGTAACAGAACTACCCCCGAATGAGCAGTTACTCTGCTGGACCCTTTACATGCCTCTTCAGACTTAATCCTCGAATTACTCTGTGAGGAGGATATCCATCCCACTGCTCCACACTGACTCCTCCTGTGCCCCTGATTCTCCCTTCAGAATCTAGAGGGGAAAATTTCTCCTCTGACATCAATAAATATGACCCAGTTATGGTGTTTCCCTGGCTAGCTGACCCCCAACAGGATGACATCATTTTATATGAACATTCCTTACCCACGTGTTAGCCCATTTTAATTTCTTTTCAGGGTATTTGTATGTGCATCTGTGTGTTTTCCATTTTTAGCCCAAGTGAGCAAACTGTCCTTTGGCCCATGAGGGTGCACATACTCATGGGTGCTGCCACTCTTCAGAGACAAGAAAGAGTCCTGAATAGAAAGGCAGACTATTACCATATATTAGTTCCAGAGACCCTTGAGAATTGAGGAAGAAGCTACTGGAGAAAAAGCAGACATGTCTGATACAAGCAAATTGACATTGATCATCTTGACCCTTCTGGGCCTCGGTTTCCTCTTCTGCAAAATGAAGACGTTAGGCCCCATGATCTCAAGCTTTCTTCAGTTACCCATTCAATAACTACTGAGCTCCGGCTATATGCCAAGCACTGGGGATACCACAAGGCCAAGACAGACTATGTCCTGCTCTCATGGACCTTCTATTCTAGTCACAAAGACAATAAATAAATAGCTAAAGACAGTGAAGAGTACCATGAAAAAAATAACACTGATAAGAAAGACAGTGCCTTGGTTGGGGTAGGGGAGAGTCCCTTTCTTTGGGACAGTCAGACAAGGCCCCTGAGAAGCCACAGTAAAGCAAAGAATTGAATGAGAAAGAACCAGCCATGGGGGAAGAGGGTGCCCAGCAGAGGGAATAGGTAACAAAAGTTATAGAGTATTCACTGAGGAAACAATCTGGTGTATGACACAGGAGCCACTCAGCAGGCCCCGATGAGGAAATGCTGTTTTCACATAGGCTGTGATGGCATGTCTCCACAGGGGCATGACCTGATGACTCCTCTGCAAACATTCATAAGTGCCTCCTGCATGCAAGGCTCAGCGTCTCCAAGTTGGAACCACTGCTCTGAGCCAAGGGGCTGGAGGCAACCGAGAATGCACACTGACCTTTCTGAGCAGTAGTGACAATGATAAACGACAGGGGATTTGGATGTTCGCCCTTGACTATAAGAGGAAACAGGCAGATTGTGGGCTAGGGTTCATGTTCCAAAGCTTAAGTTTCACTAGCTATGCAGTTTCTAGAGCTTCTTGCTCCCACAGAGCATGGCAGGCATTTGGACTTAAGGACCACTCAGCTGTCAGCCAAGATTTCAGAGCCAGGGATATACAGGCAGCCTCACAGAGCATGCAGCCTCTGCATGGGGACAGACTGGCCTGGTCGGCACACGGGTGACTGCAGCAACAGAAAGGGCTGTGCTGGAAGTCAGAACACCTGGGTCCAGGCCCAGCAGTGCCCAAAGGAGTCAGGAAACCTCTCCAGCCATTAATATGGAAACAAGAGGGCGTCTGCTAGGGGCCAGGCTTGGAGAGGGCTCCTCACATATGGGATCTCATTTAACCTTCAGCACAAGCCCTTGGGGAAAGTGCTAGCATTATCCCTAATAGATGAGGCTGCAAGACGTTTTGCAACCTGCCCGCGGACACTCCATGGCAGAGGTGGGATTCTAACTTGGGTCAGGCTAATTTTAAATTGCCTGTTCCTTTCTCTTAGCAATTCATCAATTACACGGGGATAGTAATTATGTGTGTCCTACTCTCCTCGTGTACTTGTTGGGAGACTCAAACGAGATGAGAAGGTGCTTTGTAAACACGGACGAGCTATTCCTGGGTCTGCTGGTCCTAGTGTAGTTCCCAGCAGCACAGCTGTCTGCACAGCTTCCTGCCCACCCCCGGCCACACACCTTTAGCCCCTCCACTCGCTCCTGTACAGAACACCTGCCTGCACCACTACGGCAGCTACCCCTGAAAGGGCCGTGCCTGCGGCCCCTACAACAGCAGCACATCCCTGCCCTTCCCCAGAGCAGCAGCCGCCCTGCCCTGGCCTTGCTGGGAAGTCTTGGCATTCGTCCAGCAGGATGGGGAGGGTGCGTGGAAAATCTGAGATGTTTTTCTTTCTTGGGAAGAAAGCCAAACTGCAGTTCGCTGGAGCTGTATAAATTATGCACCCAGAGAAGATTTAGTTGAGAAAGAAAAAGGAAAAAAATCTCTTGCTGTTTGCTTAATGAGCTGGGTCGGCCGAGCCAGGGCCAAACCTCACATAGCTGGCCTAACGTTATTGCTGTGTTTGCAAAACAGCCCCATGTTCCAGGAGATGGCCAGGAGACCATAGAGCAGCCGGGATTTCTCTGCAGGCTTTTCCATGCCACCTTCCACCCCGTTGCTCCAGCCTGGGCCTGCACCTTGGTTTCTTGGGGCTAGAAGGCAGGGAAACTCGAGGGAAAGGTCGGCCATGGTGATCCCTCTCCACACACACCTGTCTCACTCCCTAGTCCTTCAACCCCACAAAGCCCAACTGACCAGAGGACACTGCCTCCAGGAAGCCTTCCCTGAGGTTGAGTCACGACTCTTTCCTGAGGGCTCCCACAAAACCTAGTATTTATTACACAGTATTGTTGAGCTCGCCACGAGCCAGTCTTCCACAGGTTTCTTGACAGAGGTGTGGTTAGTTTTGCTCTCTATGGTATCCCCAGTATGGTATTTCAGTGAAGAAAGAAACGAAGACCACCTCTCCCTTCCTGTGTCCCACTGTGGGACTTTTTCCCAGTTCAGCTCCAAGAATTCCTTCCGGTAAAAGACGGGCATCCTGGGTGTTGTATTGTTGGGTTTGTATTATATTTTGCTCCTGGTTTTCTAGCCTTCTCTCCTGCTCTTCTCAGCCTCCTGCTAAATGCCGTCAACAATGAACTGCTTGCAGTGTCTCGCATCCTGTTTCTGCTCCCATGCCTTTACTGACCCTGCCCCCTCTGCACCCCACCCCTTCACCCCTCACTCCCAGTCAGCCTTGGAGAGTTGGTTCTAACCTCTGCCCATCCAGGAAGTCTCCTCTGACCCCACGCCCCACCCCAGGAGGTCTCCTCTCCCCCCTTATCTTTGATANCGGTGATTTGCTTATATAGCTGTCCCCACCCCCCCAGCCCCCCAAGACTCTAGGCTACTTGGGAGCAGAGAACCTGCTCTAATTATCTTTGGGTCTCTAAGACTTAGCACAGTGCCTGATGTGTAGCAGCTGTTCAATGCATGCTTGTTGAATTAATTAACTAACATGCAGAAGATAATAGTAGCATCCATGTCATGGGGCAGAGTGTGATCAAGATCCCAGCAAGTGCCATGAGCTCAGAAGGAGTGATTGCTGTGAGATGGAGAAAGAGGAATTGACATGAGCTAAAGCATAAAAGGCAAGATGGAAAATGGCCAGAGGGTAACAGGAAAAGTGAGAAGAAGCTTGGGCTTTAAAGAACATAAATCAGGGGCGCCTAGGTAGCTCAGTTGATTAAGTGCCAGACTGGCTCAGGTCATGATCTCATGGTTTGCAGGTTCGAGCCCCATGTCGAGCTCTGGGCTGACAGCTCATAGCCTGGAGCCTGCTTCAGATTCTCTATCTCCTTCTCTCTCTGCCCCTCCTCCACTGACACTATGTCTCTCTCTCTAAAATAAATAAACATTTTTAAAAAATAGTAAATAAATAAATAACATAGATCATGGCCTACTCCCACTTAAAATACCAGTAGCTTCTTCCTGTATTTGGGAAAAATCCTAATGTCTTAACAAAAGCTATGAGGCCCTATGAATCTAATTCAAGCCTCAAACATTGGAAAAGGGAAACTGAATGACATTTTCAGAGATGCATGATCACAGTGGGGTTTTTTTAATGTTTATGTATTTTGAGAGAGAGACAGAATGCTCAAGAATGTGTGCATGTGCACACATGGGGGAGGGGCAGGGAGAGGGGAAGGGAGAGAATTCCAAGCAGGATCCTTGCTGTCAGCCCAGAGCCCAGTATGGGGCTTGAAACCATGAATTGTGAGATCATGACCTGAGCCAAAATCAAGAGTCAGATGCTCAACCGACCCAGCATCCCTGATCACAGTGTTTTTATTTAAAACACTCTTTTACTTAAAAAAATTTTTTTAAACAAATCATGGGTGATATTTTTACTACAAATGTATTTGCCTTCAGTTTGAAATCCGTGGTACAATTTTCCAGAGTCTTTTTTCTTATGTGAATCAAGTCCTATGAGCTTGCCTTTATATAACACAGTTGAGATTTTTGTTTTTTTCATCATGACCATTTTGAAAGCTGCCCTATTTCCTACTATAGGAACCTATTCTGGAGTTGTTTATCTTTTAAATTGCTGTGGGGCCTTATGTTACATAAGGTTACAGCCTTCAAACCCTGGTCTCCTGAGAACCAGGGAAAGAAGAATTATTTGTGTTTCCATCACTACCTGATGAGTCCCCTTCTCATGCCAGCACAGGGCCAGGAGTGACTGAGCTGAGAAGAGAGAGACCTATGTACCAGTATCAGAAGAGAGATTTGAGCCAGGGACTGTGCTGACCACCTTATGCCCTTTCTTTCTTCTTCTGCCAGTAATCCTAAGGAGTAGCTATTACCACCTTCATTTTGTAAGTGAGAAAACTGTGGCTGAGGGAAGACAAAGACTCGCCCAAGTCTCATACCAAGTAAGTGTCAGTGTGGGAACCCTGAGACCCAGTGTGTGCTTTACTTCAGTCTAAAGCAAAACAGGATTAGCCATACAAAAGAAGAGAAGAAATTGCTTCAACCGTTTTCAGTAGGAAAAGCCATCCCACAGAGCACCTCGCCCATCCCGGCCTCCAGGGAATGAGATAGTAGTAGGAGCTAACAGTTGTTACCCATATGTGTGGACTAACTCTGTTCCTCACACTAACCTTCAGTGAAATCATGCAGTCTCATAGCATCAGGTATGTAGTACATCTCCATTTTACAGTGGGTCTTAAGAGATGCTCAAAGAAGCTAAAGAATTTGTGCTGGGTCACACAGTTACAGGCAGGGACAATATGCTTATTTTTGAGAGGGAGAAATACAGAGTGCGATTGGGGGAGGGGCAAAAGGGGAGGGAGGCACAGAATCTGAAGCAGGCTGGAGCCTGCTGTCTGTCAGCACAGACCCCAATGTGGGGCCTGAATCCATGAACCACGAGATCATGACCTGAGTCGAAATCAGACACTTAACTGACTAAACCATGCAGGCAGCCCTCTGACTCTGTCTTGAAGCATTTTTTTTTCCCCACCGCTCCCAACTTAGAAGAGGCAGTAAGCATCAAACCATGAGGTTTACTACTTGTGACTCCAGGAAGATCACTGTAGAAGCCCTCAGCAGCGAACAGCTGAGGTAGGAACTTGGAAATATATGGAAGTTTTGGCCTCTAAAAAGACCAGTGAGAATGAGCCCAGGAAACTGGAACAGATAGAACTGTTAAATTACTGCAGAGTGGGGCCCTTCCAGCTACTGTTACCAGCTTGGAAATAGCCTGGCTCCAAACAGGGCCCGAGCCAAAGTCAGGTTACCCAAAGACATAATGATGACCAGACCCAATCTAGACTTAGTAAAGGGTATATAGTCAAGTTTAAGGATCAAAAAACAGCAAGAGCCACCAAGGAACAGTTCAAGATGACAGCCTACAAAAAGTATCACTGGAAAGTTTAGAAAGACTGGGAAGCCAACTGACAAGAGTTAGGATTGTTTAACCGTCCAAGGCCTGGCACAGAACAACCAGGTATTTATTTATAGCACAGTGGAGTCCCTTCACATCTTAAGCCAACAGAATGCACTTGAGAGAGTGGAGATAGAGAAAGAGGGAGAGAGACAGAAGGAGAGAAAGGGAAGAAGAGAGGAATCCAAGCAGTGCTATTGACTGTACCAGTCATTGTAATCCATAAACACACACCCCTGAGTAAATGCAACATAGGAGATCAGCTGTCCCACAGGAGAGGAGATTCCCTCAGGCCTCTCTTAGCAGGAGCATCAAATGACACTTAGGTGATTGTTGTGTTTAAAGGTAAGTATTTTTTATACATTCTGGCCTCCAGATATACACTAACCAATTCATCTGGTGTTTATCCAAAGAATGAATTATATGTCCAAATACTGGAGAGTAAGAGCTCTGTGACAGACTAAGTAAAAATTCTACAAAGGGTTACTTCCTTAATGCAGAGTCATGGGGAATTTAGACTGGGTAAGCTCTTAACCTTTTGTGCTGACTTTGGAATTATCCCCAGTTCGATGAGACTTTGCTGTTGATGGATGTCCGATGTGGTGAGGCATCTTCTGAAGGCCCAGGACCCAGAGCCTGAGGTCTGATATGACCTGATATTTGGCTCACGAAAAGTGGTTTTGTTTTTAAAATAAGTTTCCTTACCACTAGCAATTACAGTGTGGCAGGATACCCTTACTGGGAAATGTACGATGGAGACTCTCCAGGAAGGAAGGAGAGAAAAGCTCTTTTCCCTTTGCTCCCCACCCTGCCCCGACCAGTAGCCCTGTACTCCATACCCCAGGAGACCTGAGACTCTCTTGCACCAAGGGGGAGTTTAGTAGCCTTTGTTTTTGAAAGCTTAGCTTTACTGAGATTTAGAAAAGGCTGATTCAAGATGCAAAGACATGAAGACTTCCTGGAGGGAGAGAACTGTGGGCAGAGGGGTGAAGAGTATCTGAGAGGCAGGGACATGGACCCTGCTCCTAGACAGTGTCCCACAGAGGCCTGACAGTGGCCGGGGGATGGTGGTCACATGCCTCCAGAAGCTGAAGACTAAGCACAGCGGCCTTGAGCTGTAGAAAGGGTCCCTATGGCCAAACCTGTGGTCAGTGGAAAGCTTAAGGTTTGTAAGGGAGAGCAAGGCCAGGACAGATCAAAGCCTTCAAGAAGCAGTGTTGAGCAGATAGCAGAAGATCACAGCACCAGACACCGCCACA
The DNA here is from genome assembly GCF_008692635.1 of Crocuta crocuta. Classification (NCBI taxonomy): domain Eukaryota; kingdom Metazoa; phylum Chordata; class Mammalia; order Carnivora; family Hyaenidae; genus Crocuta; species Crocuta crocuta. The sequence continues at coordinate 6,893,301 of NW_027527853.1, read as the reverse complement.
AGGAAGCAAAAGGAGCCATGCGACAATGGAGCTACCAGGGGTTACAGCCCAGGGCCTCCCCTATTTTCCCAGAACCAGGAATCTAATACAATCCGGTGGAATGGAGGAGCCCCACTAATGACTGATGTTGAATTTTTGCTCTACCTGAGGAGGAGAGAGGGTGCTCAAGGTGTTTTATTTTTATTTAGAAAAATGAATGAATATATTGTTTCTTAAGCCTGAGTTCTACTCCATTATTTCTTCCTGGATATCATTTTTACTGTAGTAATAATAATACCTAACATTAGTGGAAGTTTTTTCCACTTACACTGTCACATGCAGAAGTTCTTGAGCTCTGGATATTATTCTCCTTTGGGGAATGCATTATAAAAAGGACTCATAGCCTTTGATTTCATCCTCAAAAGTAGGGACCTCTTTCATAACAGAGCTCTCTTTGGTGCTCTGCTGACATTTGACATTGTCCATTTCAACCTTTTAGAGAACTGAGTTGCTTTAAATAACATCATCTCTGAACAAGTGCTGCTAGATGACCTCATAAGTGTGGCCATGTGATAACCAACATACTAGGTGCTCAATAAATGTCGAAATAGAAAATAAGTAAGTGAATAAATTATTTGATTGGCTGGACTTTCAAATCAATAGACTTTCATAGGGCAGTTTTAGATTTATAGAAAAATTGAATAGAAAGTAGAGAGTTCCCATACACTTCATCCCCTCTCCCACCACACATATATTTCCCCAATATACAACATCTTGCATTGTGTGGCACATCAGTTACAATTGGTCATATGATATTGATACATGATTATTATTAGTTATTAATTAAAACCCATCGTTTACAATAGTATGTGTTGTATAGTTTTATGAGTTTTGACAAATAACATATTACGTATCCACTACTACAGTATTATACAGAATAGTTACGCTAAGCTAAAAAATCCCCTGTGCTCTATCTTTTCACCACTCCTTCCTTCCTCGGTTACTCCTGGCAGCCACCAGTCTTTTTACTGACTGTATTGTTTTCCAGAATGTCAAATAGTTGAAATTATACACTGTATAGCCTTTTCATACTGGCTTCTTTCATACTTAGTTATATGTACTTAAGTTTCCTTTGTGTCTTTTTGTGCCTTGATACTGCGTTTCTTTTTAATCCTGGATAGATATCCATTGTATGGATGGTGGTATATCCATACTACAGTTTGTTTATTCATTTATTGAAGCACATCATGGTTGCTTCCAATTTGGGGCTATAATGAAAAGAGCTGTAAATATTTGTGTGCAGCTATTTGTGTGGACATAAGTTTTCAAAAGCACATCTGGGTAGGTTCCTAGGAGCACAGTGGTTGCATTGCATGGTGAAGACCTTGTTTAGCTTTATTAAGCCTGGTTTTTTAAAAAGGTATTTTTAGATAGCATTATCTCATAAAATTGGGAAGAGGGTGGCAGGTTATGAGTTGCCTTCACACAGTGCAGAACTGTAAAATAGGCCCTACTTTTATGTACACTAAANTTGCTTTTGGACTTTTCAATTTGGCTGCCAAGACAGACTAGTCTGAGAAGTTCCCTATCCACCAGAGTTAAACATTCTAGTGGAAGAGACAATAAATAAATATTCAGCTGAGACTTGTTCAGGTGGAAGTACCAGAAAGGAAAAGACCACACATTAACACACACACACACACACACACACACACACACACACACACACACACGAAAACAAATGAGATTTCCCATTAACTAACATGGAATCTACATGGGCAGCCAAACTAGGATTGGGGGATTAGGGGGACAGTAATTCAGAGACAGTTTAGCTTCAAAGAAATACTACTCTGATGTCAGCCACCTTTCTCTGTACTTTTATATCACAACCTCTTCACCAGGAACATCTTCTCCAACTAAACTGGAAGAATTTAATTGGAGAAGATGTTCCTCACATTACTACTTTGCACATAGTAGGTACTCAAGAAAAGTTCACTGTGTTGAAAGGGGAAGTTTTCACCAATACACACATGAAAAAAGGACTTGAATTTCACCCTCAAAGTTCGACTATCACCAAAGTCAAACAAAACCAGAAAATATCCTGCCTTGGTAATTAAGTGTTTTTAAGTGGTAGTAGAATGAAACCAGCATATACATCTTCAAAGCTCTGTAATCATTAACTATTCTCCACCATCCGAGGAAATGTGAACTTGAATAAGCTCCAAGCACCTTAGCAAATGGCTCCAAGCCAGCAGCTTCCAACGAGAGCCCCCAGTTCTCTGATGGGGCCAGAATCCAGAGACAAAGCATTTTTTATAGCGACATAAACTGTCTTGCTTCTGAAGCTAGAATCCCAAGAACCAAGCTAATGAGAAGACTCAGTGCCAGGATGTCATATTCAGTTAGGAAGGCCAACCTATTAACAGTCCATTTCTCTGTGCTTAGCCCAGACAGGAGGAGACGCAGGGAAACATATACAGTGGCTTCTGAAAGGCCCCAACACTTGATGCTTGAACACCAAGACAATCGCTGCTTAGCTGGGAGTGTGGGAAAGGGCGCAGACCATGGAATGTTTTCCAAATGGATGGGCAGTGTCCTGCATAGAATAGCGGAGGCTGCCAGATGCAGGCCTGGGCAGTGTGATGCTCCCAGACTCCTGAGCATGTTAATCAGGGCTCTGTGCTTGATGAGCCTGAGGGTGAGACCCAGCCCTTGTCCGTTTCTAATCCCACATTGATGGAAGGCCTCAACTTCTGGCACAGGTAGAAGATGCGATCTCAGCACAGCAATAAGTGTCCCTTAGTTTCAGGAGGATAATTTCCTTCCCTGAAAATTCCAACAGGACATGTTTCTCTGCATCCCATCCAGAATTACCTTTGAGTGTTTCCTGTTTCTGAAACATCTCAGAGTGACTTAGCAAGCTAAGCACAGAAATGGGCTTCAATTTATGTTAATAACAGTGAATGACCTATGTGCTGCACATTACTATGTGCACACTTTACAGCCATTACCTCACTTAATCCTCCTAAGAACTCTATAATTTAGGAACATCATGAACCCCATTTTACTGATGGGGAAACAGGCTTCGAGTTAGCAGTTCTCAGTGTGGTCCCTGGACCAGCAACATTGACACTACCTGGGGAACTTGTTAGAAATGAGCATTCTCAGGGCGCCTAGGTCAGTCAGGTCAGGTTTTGTTTGACTTTGGTGATAGTCGAACTTTGAGGGTGAAACATTAAAAATACTAAAAAAAAAGAGAAAGAAGAAAGGAAAGAAAGAGAAAGAAAGAAAGAAAAAGGAAGGGAGGGAGGGAGGGAAGGAAGGAAGGAAGGACGGAAGGAAGGAAGGAAGGAAAGATAAGAGCAGAGCATTCTCAGGCTCCATCCCTGACCTACTGAATCAGAAATTCTCAGTGAGGCCAGTAGTGAATTTCAACTGCAGGTGATTCTGGTGCACTCTACCATGTGAGGACTCCTGGACTGGACAGTTTATCTAAAACCACACAGCCAAGAGGATCCTAATGTCAGCACCCCTCTCCTATCTACAATCACAAACTCCAGGTTCACAGAATTGGCAATCATGAATAGATGCTTGGCTATTAAAATGTCTGGTCAGATTCATCAGGGGGAATAAAAGAGGAGATGCAACTTGCCCTCTCTACATTAAGGCTTCTCTCTGGCTTCATGGGGGCACTGTCACATTCCTCATAGGAATGAAGATTTTCTGCCCGCTAAACACCTCACTCCACCCTAGCCATATAGGCTCCACTCTAGTCTTATTGAATCTTCATTTCACACCCAAGATAGCAGACAGGAGCTTTTCAGAAGAATGGAGAGTAGCTGACATTAAAAATCTAAAAGTTAAATATTCTGCATTAATTTCCAAGGACTACCATAATAGTATACCACAAACTAGGGGAGCTTATAACCATGGAAATCTATTGTTAAACAGTTCTGAGGGCTAAAAGTCTGAAACCAAGGTATTGTCATGGCCATGCTCCCTCTTAAACCAGTAGAAGAAGAATCTTTCCCTGCCTCTTCCAGCTTCTGATAGCCCCAGACATTCTTTGACTCATAACAGCATAATTCACATGACTTTCTCCCCGTGTATCTTCATGTCATCTTACCTCTGTATATGTCTGTGTACAAATTTCCCCTCTTAGTAAGAACACCTAGTCATACTGGATTAAGGGCCTGCCCCTATGACCTCATCTTAACTACATCTACAACAACCCTATTTGCAAGTAAGGTCATATTCTGAGGTACTCTGGGTTACAACTTCAACATATGAATTTGGGGAGAAACATAGTTCAACCACAACATCTATTTATGAGGATAGGAGATTATACTACAGAAGTTTTCATGCATGGTGTTTGCTGAAGGGCCATTTCATAGACTCTTAGACTGACATCAACAAGGCCCTCTACCTGAGGGTAGTTTCCGTCATGGCTGATGCTTGTTAAAACTATAGCATGCTAAGAACTAGCAAGAATAAGTTTCCTTGATGAAGTGTCCCTATGTGACAGGTGCTGAACTAGGCATTTTGCATGTATAAACTCTCCTAATCCTTCCGTCAAATTATAAGCAATGTACTATTACTATCTCCATGTTTCAGATGGCAAAACTGAAATACAGAAGTGTTAAGCAACTTTTCCAAGGTGACAGAAAGTAAATAGTTGAGTCAGGATTTGAATTCAGAAAGCCTGGCTTCGTAGCTGTATACTGCCTCTCAGATTCAAAGCACAGTCTTCACGGTATCGTGTCACATGTATAATNTGTTGCTGTCCAGTTCTCCCAACACCATCTGTTAAAAAGGCTGTCTTTTTTCCATTGGATATTCTTTCCTGCTTTGTCAAAGATTAGTTGGCTGTATACATTTGGGTCCACTTCTGAGTTCTCAGTTCTGTTCCATTGGTCTATGTGTCTGTTTTTGTGCCAATACCACACAACTCCCTACCATCTTAAGGATAATGCTTTGCTAGAGGGTAAAACAACTTTATCTTGACAATAGCTAGACCTTCAATAATCTGTGAGTCTTCAGCATATGGAAATTCCTTTAAGAAACTTCTTCTCTTTTTTATTAATTTTTTAATGTTTATTTTTGAAGGAGAGACAGGCAGACCATGAACGGGGAGGCGCAGAGAGAGAAGGAGACAAAGAATCTGAAGCGGGCTGCAGGCTCTGAGTTGGTCGGTACAGAGCCCAGCTCAGGGCTTGACCTCAAAAGCTGTCAGATCATGACCTGAGCCAAAGTAAGATGCTTAACGAACTGAGCCACCCAGGTGCCCCCAAGAAACCTCCTCTTGTTTTTTTTTTTTGTTTTTTTATTTTATNGATAAACCACATCTTCTTGATCCATTCATCTGTTGATGGACACTTAGGCTCTTTCCATGTTTTAGCTATTGTGGAGAGTGCTGCTATGAACATTGGGGTACATGTGCTCCTATGCCTCATCATTTCTGTATCCCTTGGGTAAATTCCTAGCAGTGCTATTGCTGGGTCCTAGGGGAGTTCTATTGTTAGTTTCCTGAGGAACCTCCACACTGTTTTCCAGAGGGGCTTGGTTTTATCTCCCCTAACTCCACAGTATGTAATCAGTCACTCTTCATACCCCAGTACAGCTCTTTCTCCTCATAGGTCCTGTCCCCGTACTTTAATAAAATTACCATTTTTTTGCACCAAAGATACCTTCAAGAATTCTTTCTTGGCCATCGGCTCTGAACCCCTACCACCACTCCAAAACCCAATCAGCTGGGTCACATGATAGTTCTATTTTTAATTTTTTGAGGAACCTTGATAGTGTTTCCCATAGTGGCTATGTCAATTTACAACAGTATGCAAAGGTTCCCTTTTCTCCACACCCTTGCCAACACTTGTTGTCTCTTATCTTTTTGATAACAACCATCCTGACAGGTATGAGGTGATATCACATTGGTGTTTTGATTTGCATTTCCCTGATGACTAATGGTGTTGAACATCTTTTTACAGAGCTGTTGGCAATTTGTAGGTCTTGTTTGGAAAATGTACAGGTTCTCTACCCACTTTAAAATCAGGTTATTTGGGGTTGTTTTCCTTTTGAGTTGCGTGGATTCCTTATATGTGTTATATATTAACCCCTTATCAGATAAATGGTTGGCAAATATTTTATCCCATTCCATAGATTGCCCTTTCATTTTGATGACTGTTTCCTTTACTATAAATAAGCTTTTTAGTTTGATGTAATCCCACCTGTTTATTTTTGCTTTATGTTGCTTGTGTTTTGGGGGTCATATCAAAAAAATCATTGCTAAAAACAATGTCAAGGAGTTTTTTCCTATTTTATTTTAGGAGTTTTATGATTTCAGGTCTTACATTTAAGTTTTTAATCTATTTAGAGTTCATTTTTATGTACAGTGTAAGATAAAAGTGCAATTTCATTCTTTTGCATGTGGATATCCAGTTTACCCAACACCATTTACTGAAGGGACTTCCCTTTCTCCATTGTGTTTTCTTGGTTCCCTTGTGAAAGATCAGTTAGCCATGTATGTGTGGATTTATTTCTTTTTTTGTTTTAATTCATGTTTTTAATTTGCATCCAAGTTAGTTACCATATAGTGCAATAATGATTTCAGGAGTAGATTCCTTAATGCCCCTTACCCATTTAGCCCATTCCCCCTCCCATAACCCCTCCAGTAACCCTGTTTGTTCTCCATATTTAAGAGTCTCTTATGTTTTGTCCCCTCCCTGTTTCTATATTATTTTTGCTTCCCTTCCCTTGTGTTCATCTGTTTTGTATCTTAAAGTCCTCATATGAGTGAAGTCATATGATATTTGTTTTTCTCTGACTGACTAATCTCGCTTAGCATAATACCCTCTAGTTCCATGCATGTAATTGTAAATGACAAGATTTCTTTCTTTTTGATTGCCGAGTAATACTCGATTGTGTGTGTTTGTGTGTGTGTGTTCTTTATCCATTCATCCATTGATGAACATTTGGGATCTTTCCATACTTTGGCTATTGTTGATAGTGCTGCTATAAACATTGGGTTGCATGTGTCCCTTCAAAACATCATACCCATATCCCTTGGATGAATACCTAGTGCAATTGCTGCGTTGTAGGGTAGTTCTATTTTTAATTTTTTAATACTGTTTTCCAGAGTTGCTGCATCAGTTTGCATTCCAATGTGTGGATTTATTTCTGAGACCTCTGCTGGACTGTACGTGGTTCTACTCGCTTGTGAATCATGAGGGCCTCCAGTGCCTAAGACACAGTCAGCACTTAGTAGCAGTTAGAAAGGATGATCATCTGCAGCTCTCAGTCGTCACCACCCATCCCCTCCCCCGCACAGAAGTTGGAAAATGGGCTGCAATCCACAGGAGAAAACCACCCTCCCCTTGATTAATAAATGACAAACAAAAAGGCTGCCAAACCTGCATACCTTGGGTTTATATCATCTCAACTCATTCCTAGTTTGGAGCCACAATGAGCACAAATAGCTGTTTATAATCCTAATGACTGTTACTTGCACAAGGTTGTACTGTTACCTCCAAAGCACAGAAGATAAATCAAGTATTTAAGTTGAAAATGTAGAACATGTTTCAACAATACTGTGGCTTCTCCAAAATCCAGATCAAAAAGGAATAAAACTAAGTTGGATCCTTCTACACTTAAGACACTGTGAAATTAACTCAAACACCAGTAACATTGACCTAAAGGGACAAATTCTTCAGAATTATATAATAGGTTCAACAAGTTCTTACAAGCACATTCTCTTTTGAATATAAAAACCTTCTTTCAGAACCCAGCATCATTTTGATAAGGGATTGATTTAGTGGTAAATGAAAGGATCCATTGGTCTACTTGGGGAACTTACAAAACTTCATCCCAGGCCACTCGGCCTACGATGGTGTTTAAATAAAGGCATCTCTCTTCAAAATGAGGTTGCCATTTATCAAAGCTGCAATTCTTCTCCGTAGGGTCTAATTCCATTTTCATTTGCTTGTTTACCAAGTCTCAGTTGGTCTTTTTTACCCCCAAATATAAATATGTCTCCACCTTTGATTTAGAGCCAAGGATTTCTACAACCAAGTCAGACTTCAGAATGTTGTTCTTTCCTGGGGCCTTATCAGACCCCATCACACACATTTTGATTTTGTGAAAATAAACTCACTTGAAAACCAGTAAGTAGCCCAACATTTGGGACCAGTGACAGTGAAAACAAGTCATAAATATAGTTGTGAGCTCTACTGGCAGAGGTTTCTTTTACTTTCCAAATACAGCAAAGAATCTGCTAAGAGACATTCAATTCTCCTATAATCCTGGAATGCCCAAAGCAAATATAATTTGAAGCAGAGATATGCAGTAGGCCAGCACAATCATGTGGATTGAAGTAATTTATTCCAAAAGTAAGGCTTTCTTTGGACAAAGGAATGATCATGCTTATAGTTGCCCTTTGAGACATTTGAGTTTTGTTTGGTAGTTTGTTCACAAGAAGACAAAAATTTTAGGAAATTGGAGGAAGAATTTCATCAAAGCTGATTAACAGTCCCCCTACTGAGTCCTCTAAAGAGAAATGATTTGTTTATGCCTCTGCTCAGTCTTCTGCTTTCTAGCCTCATGCATTAAGGAAAACAGAAAGGTCGACTTTTCTTTGCTAGACGAGTTGTGGACAAATATTGATTATTAAGGGCCTAGTACTGAGATAAGTGCCTGTTGTACACAACTATAGGTGGCCACTGCCCTCCTGAAGTTTTGTGAATATCCAAAGGTCTTCTGGGCAATTCATAAAAGTTTGCCTACACAAAGACCTTAGTATATCTATTATTTCTTCCTATTGGCCTATCCTCCTCCCTCCCCGTCTGCCTCACAACTAAACAGACTTGAGAGACAAGTGGCTGAGTCTTTGATTGAAAGTAAGCCTCACTAAAGTATGAATGGCCACAGGTAAAGTACCTGGGTAGCTTTTCAGCTTCACCACACGTAGACTTGGGGTAAGGAACTTGGCTATGTTTGCCTTGCATGGTCTCTTAATCTCCTTTTTCTTTTTCTCCCCTATAAATTGAGATGGTTTAGTCAGATGGTTGGTGAACTTCTGTTCAGTTTTATCAGTCAGTGGGTCTCTAGCATTTATTTATGGTCAGTGAATGCCACCTCATCTACCTAAGAGATCCAAGTTTTCTCTTCCCAAGTTCTTTGCCTTCCTCTTTCACTGCTGTCCAGCAGCTCTGTCAGTTTGGCCTCTCCCCACAGTCTAGTCCCCAGTTTGGATGCCATATTTACTCTAACATGAAGAAATCCTCAAGTACAAACCATATGCAGGTTTTTTATTGAATTCATTCAAATATTACTCATTACAAAAAGATTTAAAGGTGACTTAGAATAAAAGATATAAGATTGATTATAGTACATACACAGTTAGGATACCAGATTAGATTCAGCTGAAGTCACTGCCTGGGTACTTACTAAGCTAAATGAAGCATGTCAGAGCTCAGCCTAGTACTTCAGGGTCTCTCTGTTCTTTCTTTCAGATTATAAATAAATTCTGTCCCATGCTGTCTTCATTCTCCAGCTACTTCTAGTGATTGTATCCAGCATGCTTGGGCTTTTGTTCTCCCCTGGGAAGTAGAATAAAGGCAATGGAGACGGGAAGAGTAGAAAGCTGCCTCTTTTTGAGGCCCTGCCTTCCTAGGAAAGCAAACAATGGTTCTCTTAATGCTCTCAATCTTTTTTACACTTTAGTCACCCACCTTTGGGGCATCTTAAAAACCTTTACAGCCCTTCCCTGATTCCTGTAGACCAGTAGTTCCCAACCTTGGCTGGCCATGAGAGTCATTTGAAGAACTTTAAAAATGTTGGTGCCTGGGCCTCAACCCAATTGATTTAGAATCTCTGCTGGAAAGACCTGGGTATCTATGTTTGTAAAGCTCCTGGGGTGATTCTAGCATGTAAGCAGGTTGAAATACACTTTGTAGATTTTCACCTTTGGACCTCCTTCCTTGCATTGTCTGCTGGTACTTCTAAGTTGCTAACGTATTACAATTGAATATTCCTTGGGACTGGGGGGAATGGGTATAGGACAGTGCAGGACAATGCCATTATTCTCACTGAAAGGCAATTTTTTCAAAACAGAAATAGAAAATAATTTCCACTTAAGAGGAACAAAATAATTACATATGGCATAACATACTTTTTTAGCAGCTTTTAGTAGTTAAGAAAATATGGACATATTTTATTTATTCATATATTAATATATTTGTTCACATATTGCTTTATTATAAAAGCAGTTCATTTTGTTTTCAGATACAGTACAGTAAGTCCAAATGAGTCCAAATTCTTGATTCTCAGATGTAATTAGTGACAGAATAGTTTTGGTAAACATAAGCAAATCCTATCAAAAGTCCATCCCTGCAATGTACTAATGGTCACTAAAAAGACAAAAGGTATAAGTATCTGTCTTCTTTTGAAGCTAGAAGACATCTTTGCACAGATGGGATTAGAGGCATTTATTCAACAGAAAAGTGTTGAATTCCCACCTGGTGCCAGGCACTGCCCCAGACCTGTGTGTGGGCCTGCAGTTTGAACCTCCCGTATCATGCTCTTCCACCTCCCATCCTATGAGTTGATTATTCATATCCTGTACTTCTCATTGAATCATCTGACAATATTTTGATCTTTTTCTTGTTTTTAATCTTTTTTTTTCTCCACTGGCTTCTGTCTTCATCAAATTTCACTTTGGTCCCAATCTTTTGGATCTCATTGTTTTTGAATGTTCTATAGTTGTATATATATTCAAGAGTTCTTATATTACTTATATAAATATATAAGTTAGTGTATACATATGTACATATATGTATACATATATGTATAAGAACTTCAAGAGTTCTTATATACAATTCAGCCAATCTTATATTTCTTAAAACTTGTAAATGTCTCATTAATTATGTAAAGAAAGAATTCCCAAAGGCAGTTACAATCTGTTACAGTCTACCAGTCTTAATTCATAAGCAAATTTAATTTTGTCACCATAGCTAGACATGCCACCTGAATTTAGGGGAAAGTACAAATGTATTTGACATAAACGTAGACCACCAGCTCATTTACCTGCATCTGGGAAACAAATTCTTCCTCATTCAGGACTTTTCCAAAAACTTTCAGCACTAAAACTGAAAGTTAACCACTTAGACCAGGAATCCCACAGTGATAGCCTCCTCCTGGCTTATTCAGCTGACCCATATGTTTCCATTGGCACCAACAGTATTTTTTTCTTTTATTGAATTTCCATATCATTGGATGGACCACACCTTCAATTGTGTACACCTGGTCCATTTTACTCATTTGCATTTCCCACTGGTTCTTGAAGGCATTTGAATTTATTACCGCTCATAAAAAATGGAAATCCTTCTGAAAAGTGTTATGTCCTTGCCAGTCTCCTTAAACAGAATATGTGGAATATAACTTAATCTCTTAACAAATCAAGGTTATCATTGTGAAACTCAGTGATTATACCATGCAGAAATGCCCTTATGGATTATGCAGGTGTTTGGACACTCAGTAGTCCCACGCTGCTGTGCTTCTTGAGTGTTTTAAACAGTTTTATGTAGTCTCTTCCTATCTTATTATTAACCATTTCATTGCTGCCAGTGTGACTGCTACCCCTCTACACACACACACACATACACATACACACACATACAAAAACACACATAACTCTTTTGACATAGTCAAACACTTTCTAACGCTTGACTGTTCTGTGGGCTAGGACACAAGAAGGTGATTTAATTAGAATTGTGTGCAAAGGAATAGTAAATTGGCTTTGAGTTATGAAGTCCTTAAGGAAGATGCCTCTTTATAACAGATAAACTTTCGTACAAGTTCTTCATCAACCATTTTGTTTAGATATCTTCATATTCAGTTATAGGCTCTTAAAAAATAAAGGTTTATAAGTACATGACTTTTTTCCAATGAAAGAGTTAGCAATTGAGATTCCGAGAATTGGATTCCCTAAGAAGAACCACTCACTCTCTCAGCCAAATAAAAAGCATGCCCTCTGGTCAGTTCTTGGTTGTCACTGTCAACTACAGACCAAACAACTAGAAACCAACAGCTATAGATGTTGTACTTTTCCTTGAGTTTAGTCGGAGTCCTCAAGAGCATATGCATGCCCAGCACTATCATATGAGTCATCCATGTTAGCAACAAACCGTTTTTCCTTAACTGGGCAACTATGGCCATGCTGGTGCAGCCAAGAGCCTTTTCTTATTCTGCGCTCAGGCCACAAGAGCAGCTCACACAGAGAGACTGGGCCTGCCTTGCTCTCCTCACATCCAGGCAGGCCCACGGCCCAGCTCCACCCAGGTTTTTGTCACCCCTCACCTCAAGTGACCACCCGTGGAATTTCTGCTGCTTATCTCTCCCTGAACCACCCTGGTCAGACTTTGTAATGCTCTGCTCTCATTGCATTGCTTCTAAGTTAAGACAAACTTTGATCTGTCTCCCTATTAGCTAGATAAAAAGAAAGTCTACTTTCTTCAGTCCCCATCATTCACTTGCACCTTACCTTACTGCAGCCCCCAGCCTTATAGCCAAGCATACTTATCTCTTTTCTTTCCTGCCACAGTATAGCCATTGCCACTTCCTGCCTTTGCCCTTGCTCTTGTGCTCTCTTAGAACACCATCTCTTTTCTTGTCTGTCCAGATCCACTCATCTGTGTCTCTACTCAAAAATCCATTCCCAACTACTCTGCTCCTCCAGAGCTGCTCCTTCTATCCAATTCCGTACAGCTCCCAATATTATAAGTCTTCCTTTTCTTTTCCAGCTGTCCTTGGCATAGGCCCTGGAGTAGAGTAGAGATCTTGCCTAAAATCTCTTTGGTAGCTTCTGCCCAGTCTCCATCCCTTTAAATACTAACATGTTCAAAAAACACAGCTCTCCTTGTAAATGATGAAGACTCTAAGAAGAGCTAGGTTTCTATTTGGAGAAACTGCAGTATCTCTTCCACAATGATACATTGCCCTTCAGTTTTATGGAGAAAGTGTGGGTGAGCTAGGTTTCCAGATAACTAGCAAAGAAAAGGCAAATCAGCTTCCTCCCCTCCTCCCACCACCCACACTTGCCAGACAGCATTTAAAATGCACTTCAGTATGGTCAGTCTTTTCATTTGAAAAGGAAACAAGTCTTGATGTTCTGTTTCTCTCATTTCATTAAAGATGAAGGTCATCCCCAAAAGGGGAAGGGTAGTTTCCAAGAGAGGACTTGGAGGGAGTGGAGGTGGGGTGGGGAAACTCTCTCATCCTTTCTCTTTAGCCTGCTTCACACTTTGAAAAGAACAAGCCCAGCTTTCATACTGAATTATTTTCACTGTGGCCTCTGCCAGGACTCGACTCTCCCTGGCTGAGGCAATACCCAGAAAGATTGAATGATAGTTCAAGGTCAGACAAGGTGTCCAGACAAGACCAGCCAGAGGAGGTGAGGAGCTGTCACTAAGACAGCTGAGAGATAAGGGAGTAGAGAAGAGGGGAAGGGAGAAGGGGAAATACAGGATGCATGTGTTAAATGCAAGTCTGGGGAAAATGAAACCTGGGAATTTCTCTCCCTCTCCTCCCACCCTGTGCCCCATTTCTGTTTGTCTGTCTCACACACACACACACACACACACACACACACACACATACACACAGAGTCCTGCACAGAAACACATTCTTCCCTTTCCCTCCCCTTCTCTAGCTCCCTAAGGCATTTCTATAAATAAACAATAAGACACGAGCCTACCAGTGGCCCATTATTAACTCTTGCCGTGTTCTGGCTGTTAAGTGTATACATCCTCACACTGTTCCTCCCTTTGTGGTCTGCAAAGACCTTTCTGACATGTAATCTTCATGTGATTCCTGCCTCCCACACCCTAAGGTCTTGTAAGCCCCTCCTCACCAGTCCTATACACAGAATCATAGGCACCCCACAGCCATACTCTCAAAGTTCTTCTTGAAACTATAAGCTTCAGGGCCTGGCACTCAAAATAAATCACCTGTGGTTCAGATCACATTTTTCTTGAAACATTTTTTTTCACACCCCTATTATTATCAGACCTGCCATTAGGTAAACATTTACTCTGTTCCAGGCACGTGCTAAATGCCTTGCATATATTATCTCATTTAAATTCCACAACAATACTGAGTTGTGGACATTTTGTAAATTAGGGAAGGGAAGTTCTGATGTTCTGTTATGTAACTGCAGTCCTAAGGGGAGAGCATGGATACTAAGGTTTGAAGAAGCCTATAGGACTGTAATACACATGTTTTCAACCCCCTGCCTGCAGATCCTCTTAATAAGAAAGAGGTCTTCGGTATCTAAGATTCCAGAGCATCTACTGAGAGATCTAGTCAGATATCTGAAATGCCAGGATTAATACCCAATTAAACTTCCCCATGCCTGCAGTTACATCTTTTGCTTTTCACTTCAGTGAACGTTTATTTTGCTGGACTCTGTATTAGGCATTATGGACACAGCAGTAAATAAGACAGACAGGTCCTGCCTTCATAGAACTTACAGTCTAGATAGGAGAAGAAGGTCTATAAGTGAACTTACAATTAAATACATACCAGTCCACTAAGAAGTTCCAAATCAACAGAGTAAACATGACATAGTTTTAATTTTTTCCAGACACTGTTCTCAACTGTACTGTCAAATCTCCCTCCCTATTTGTTCCCCTTAAAATATCTCAGACAGATTCTATTACTTCCTGTCATTTCCAGTTATTGAAATTCAGTCCAGGCTAGCTTAAACTCTCATATCTGACCCAAAACCCACTGCCCTCCCAGAGGGCTTTGTGGCTGAGGAGCCCTGGAGCTCTTTCTCCCTACCCTCAAGCCCATGCCACCTGTAGCCCACCTCATCGACCCTTGTTGCTGGAAGGTCATTGTCCCTCATCCAGAGGCTGGCCATCTTGGGTGGGGCCACTACTTTCCTCAGTGTCCTTTGGATACACGGGAAGTTCAAGCTTCCTGCCATGCCAAGCCATGGGAGAGACCCTGCCCCATTGCCATCCTTTCTTTAGCCTTGCCTCTTCCCTTCAAAGTACCCCCCCAACCCGGGACAAAAATAGAGTGCAGACAGTAGTACTGTGCCCAAGCAGATGTCCAGCCAAGAAATATGACACCGGTCATCCCCAAAGCACACTTGCAGTTCTGACTTAGAGAAAAGAGGATGTTCCCCTTTCCCTCTTCAGGAGCTCTGTTCCTCCCCCAAGCCCACCCCCTTCTCCAACTCAGCCTTCTCCACGCACTCCTGGACTGGGGGCAGGGGTGAGTGAGATATTAGGGCCAGTTCTGCTACTTCAATTATGGAAGACTGATTGAGAGCTCTCTTAGAAACATGGGGTGCTTAGCACCTACCGTGTCACCTTTGGGCCTTGGCAGCCATTCCAAGACAAAAGGAAAGGTCTCACTCAACATCATGTTTCAGATAAAACTATAATTGTGATACATGATGAAGGAGAAGAACA
This sequence comes from Crocuta crocuta, assembly GCF_008692635.1. Classification (NCBI taxonomy): domain Eukaryota; kingdom Metazoa; phylum Chordata; class Mammalia; order Carnivora; family Hyaenidae; genus Crocuta; species Crocuta crocuta. Next base: position 6,877,846 of record NW_027527853.1, on the reverse strand, counting down.
CCTATGAGAGAAGGTTTTCATGCACTGGAATCAGACTTCTTGGGTTCAAATCCCAGCTCAGCCTCTTACTGTGTGCCCTTGAGTAGGTTACTTAACCTCACTGTGCCTCAGCTCTCTTATATGTAAAATAGTAATAACAGTATCCACCTTATAAAACTAAATAAGAAAATGTAAGTAACACTTTAACAGGGTACTTGGCACATTAATAAATGCTCAATAAATCTTAGTTCCAGGAGGACATGGACTGAGGAGTCCAGGACCTTCACAAGCACTCAACAATGTTTGATGACATAGTGAGTTAAGGAGAATTAAGAGAATCTACCTTCTATCATATCTTAAGTCACAGGTATCTAGTGGCAACATCCACATCCACCTGCAGCTGGCTTTTCAGGGTCAGGCAAATTAAATGGCATTTCAAGTAAATACTTCCAACAAAAAGCTCTAAGATCCAAAAACAATTTTATGACAGTGACAATTATCATGAAAAGAGTTTAAATGTGCACATATATTATATGTTGTTTACTACCAGGATGGCTGCTTCAGGGATTTGTTTCCATTTTTTAAAGTTTCCATATAAGAACTTTGATAGAAACTAAATCAAGTTTCTGGCCTGATGTTAGCTTTGATCTCACATGACATAAAAAGAGCTGGAGTGTCAACTTCCACAATGCAAAGAGTGTATCATAAATCCAGAAAAATCAACATAGGAACAAATAGTTTATAGACTATTAACTAGGTTATATCCAAAGATTAATTTTAAAAGTTACCTCATCCAACAGTGACATCATACCTGGACATTTGAATCTATGTGTGGTTCATCATTATATTATGTGCTGGTCAGCATTATAAATGACTGGGATAAAATATTTGCTGGAGGGGGCATCTGGGTGGTTCACTCATTTAAGCATCTGACTCTTGATTTCTGCTCAGGTCACAATCTCATGGTTCATGAGATCGAGCCCTGTGTCAGGCTCTGTGTTGACAGCGTGGAGCCTGCTTGGGATTCTCTCTGTCTCCCTCTCTCTCTGCCTCTCTCTCTCTCTTTCTCTCAAAATAAATGAATAAACATTAAAATATATATATATTTGCTGGAAGACGAGATATAAGCATATGCCTCACCAGCTCCTCTGACTCAGTGGACCCATACCTGTCATGAGCTGTTCATACCTAGATTCATTAACAGAGCATGAGTGGGGCAAAGGGGCTGTGCACACCTGTACCAGCAAATAGCCAGAAGCTCCCACTGGCTATCTTTATGACTGTATCCTTTTGTGATGCATAGCATCTATACCGTTTGTTGCTTTAATGGCAAGTTTGGGCACAGGTGTGGTCTGATTATTCTTTCCAAGCACGCTGAAAGTAGATGATGATATTATGCAGTTGGAACTGATCCCAAGATGGGAAGGTGCCTTTCTGTACCCACGTTTGACGTACTCTTAGTGAAGATAAATAAGGGCTGGAAGACTGTGCTAGGATTCAGAAAGGCAGGGTGGTGTATAATTGTAGGCGGTAGGACCAGCAAGGGGCTTTCACTACACTTAGAATGTTAACAGAGAGTAGTTGCCACATTAAATAGGATTGCCCTTTCTGTCATCTAGAACCCTAGGTGTAAGCACCAAGAAGCTAGAGAATAGTTGGTCCTAAATAGAAATACCTAAGGATATAGCTTCTATTTTTACTTATGCAGCAGCAATGAGAACACAAAGGAAACTTCTACTCAGCTTGATGCAGTCTGGCACCTACAAAGGTTAGGAAAAACATGTAAAAATGGGCCATTGTCATGAATTCAAACCACATCCTAAAATCTGGTAGTACAATGGTTTCAAAACTGAGAGGTTCCAAAACAATTTATTATTCTTAAGGGTTACATAGGAAAGTGATCATCCCTACCCCTTCTCCCAAAAAATATTGAGAAGAAAACAGAAGTTCAATATAGAATCCGAATGGGAAAGTTTCTACTGTGCACATAGGTACCAATAAAATCTTAAATTTATCATAATGTATTATTTACATGTGAGATATATATAATGTATATACAAGAGTTTTGCTTAAGGAAGAATATGTTAGCAGTATTTTTAAATATTCTTTGAACTCATCCGCAATTCTCTCCATCTTCTCCCCCCCAGTAACCACTGTGTATATTCAGAAACGTGTGGGGTTTTGAACCTTATGTAAATGAATCATACTGTATGTGTTTTCCGTAACCTACTTTTTGCTCAGCTTTGTATCTGGGAGATTCATTTGTATTGGTAGGATTAGCTGCCATTCATGTTTACTTATGCTTTGTATTCCATTGAAATAACAGGATTTATTTATCCAAGCCGTTGTCAGTGAACATTTATGTTGGTTTCAGTTTTTGCTTTTACAAATAATACTGTTACAAACATAGTTATATTACGTCCTGATGTACTGCATTCGGGAGTTTCTGTGCAGGATATTCACATAGAAGTGGAATTGCTGTGTACCTTCAACTTTGCAATGCTAGATTGTCTTCCAAGTGGTCATACCAGTTTATACATTCACCAGGAGGGTATGAGACCCACTGTCTACAAGCTCACCAACACTTGTTTACAGATGTTTATTTAACTTGTGCCATTCAGATAGATATGAATGTGGATGGATGTGTCTTCTCTGTAGTTTTTATTTGCAGTTCCCTGTTTATTAATGAAGTAGAAAATCTTTTCATATGTTTATTGCCTTTCATGTTTCCTCTTCTGTGAAATATCTATTCAAGTCTTTCTGCCTGTTTTCTATAGGATTTTTTTCTTAGTAAGTATCAAAGTTCTTTACATATTCTGGATACTAATCCTTTGTCTGTTATAGCTTCTACCAGTTTGTAGCTGATCTCTTCATTTTTTTTTATTTTGTCTTTTGATTTAAAAAAATAATTCTGAATTTTCACGTGGTTAGATTTATCAGTATTCTTCTTGTGGTTTGTGTTCCTTTATCTTAGAAATCCTTTCCAATTCCAAAGTCCCAAAAGCCTTCTATATTTTTTTCAAAAAGTCTTCCCTTTCCTCCTAATTATATAAGCCCCTGGAAGTGCTTTCAGAGCCAGGCATGTGGGCAGGTCCTGGTTTCCTGCTTGTATGTGTGGAAACTCATTTGTTCTACCGTAAATTGCTGTGAAGTCCATTCTCTTCCCACTTAGTACCATTCCCAGCTCTGTCACAAGCCGAACCTTCATCTATATGTGGGCTGATTTCTGGGAGTTCTATCTTGTTTCACTGGAAATTTGTCCATCCCTGAGCTTATACCCCATTGTATCAGTCACTATAATTTTATAAGACATGTTGATATTTACTAGACCAAGTCCCTCACTCCTCCCCCCCCCCACCATCTTCAGGAATTTTTGGACTCTTCCTGGGATTCTTTATACTTCCACATACATTTTAGAAGCAATTTGTCAAGTTCCTTTAAAAAAGAGAAAGGAAAAAAAACTATTGATATCTTGGTTTTGACTGGCATTGCATTGAATAATAAACATCTTCATGATATTAAGTGTTCCTAATCATGAATATGGAATCGTTTTTTATTTGTAAATTTCTTTATTGTCCTTCAATATATATTTATAATTTTCCCCATAAACATCTTGTTAACTTTTTGTTATATTTATTCCAAAGAGTTTTTTTTATCACTACTGCTATTGTAAAATATTCCCTTTTTTTCAAAAACTATCTTTTCTGTTTATTGCATGTATATAGATAGATATTCAGTTCACTTTTTGGTGTTGATCCTTGTATTAGTCATCTCTTGCTGAATAACAAATTACCCCAAACTTGGTGACTTGAAACCACAAACATTTAGGGGCTCCTGGGTGGCTCAGTGGGTAGAGAGTCGAATTCTTGATTTCAGCTCAACTCATGATCTCCCACTTCATGAGATCTGCCCCACATGGGGCTCTGCCCTGACAGTGTGGAGCCTGCTTGGGATTCTCTCTCTCCCTCTCTCTGCCCCCCCCAATCTCTCTCTCTCTCTCTCAAAATAAATAGTTTTTTTAACCTACAAATATTTATTACCTCATAGTCTCTTTTTTCTAAATGTTTGTTTATTTTGGTTTTTTTTTCTTTTATAGTTTATTGTCAAGTTGGTTTCCATATAACACCCAGTGCTCATTGCAACAAGTGCCCTCCTCCATGCCCATCACCCATTTTCCCTTCTCCCCCTCCCCCATCAACCCTCAGTTTGTTCTCAGTATTTAAGAGTCTCTAATGGTTTACCTCTCTCCCTCTCCTTAACTATTTTTCCCCTTCCCCTCCCCCATGGTCCTCTGTTAAGTTTCTCCTGTTTCACATATGAGTGAAAACATATAGTATCTGTCCTTCTCTGTCTGACTTATTTCACTTAGCATAACACCCTCGAGTTCCATCCACGTTGCTACAAATGGCCATATTTCATTCTTTCTCACTGCCATGTAGTATCCCATTGTATATATAAACCACATCTTCTTGATCCATTCATCAGTTGGTGTACATTTAGGCTGTTTCCATGATTTGGCTATTGTTGAAAGTGCTGCTATCTCATAGTCTCTTTAAGTCAAAAATTCAGAAGGAACTTAGCTGGGCAGTTTTGGCTTAAGTTCTTTCATTAGGTTGTAATCAAAATGTCAGCCAGGAGTGCAATCATCTGAAAGCTTGACTGAGACTGGAGGACCCATTTTCAAGCTTACTAACATGGCTCTTATTAAGAGTGTTCAGTTCCTCGGGGTGCCTCGCTGGCTCAGTCGGTTAAGCATCCAACTTCGGCTCAGGTTGTGATCTCACGGCTCATGGGTTCAAGCCCCGCATCAGGCTCTGTGCTGACAGCTAGCTCAGAGCCTGGAGCCTGTTTCAGATTCTGTGTCTCACTCTCTCTCTCTGATCCTCCCCTGATCATGCTGTCTCTCTCTCTCAGAAATAAATTAAAAACATTTAAAAATTAAAAAAAAAAGTCTTCAGTTCCTCACCAGATGGGCGACCCCAATAGGGCTGCTCATGACAAAGCAACTGGCTTCCCCTAGTGCAAGTGAATCTGAGAGAGAGACAGAGAGAGAGAGAGAGAAGAGAGAGAGCAAAAGAGCAAGGTGAAAGCTACAGTGTATTTGATAACCTAGTCTTGGAAGTGACATGCTATAATTTTTACTGTATTCTGTTGGTTACACAGAGCAACTCTGGTACACAGCATGGGAGGAGACTGCTCAAGGGTATGAAGCTCAGAAGGTTGGCATAATTAGGGCCATTTTGTAAGCTGTTACAATTTATATCCAACAACCTTGCTAATTCTCCTATTTATTCTAATAATGTAGTAGTAAATTCTTTTGGATTTTCTATGCAGGCAAATTTATAAATAATGTAAATTTTCTTTGTTTCCTAGCAATCCTATTTTTATTTCTTTCTTACTTTACTTCACTGGCTCAGATTTCCAGCACAGTATTTAAGAGAGGTGGTAAGAGAGGACCTTGTATTAAAAGGAGTTGCAACATTTACCATAATACGATGTTTGCAGGTTTTATTTTTATTTTTGTAGATACCCTTTCCCAGATTTCCCTTTATTCCTTGTTTCAGGGTTTATTTTTCATGAAGCATGTAAAAATCTTTAAGCCTTTTTTACCCCTATTGAGCTGATTATATATTTTTATTCTCTTAACCTATTTATGTGTCAGATTACAGTAATTGATGTTCATTTTTAAAGTTATTTATTTTGAGAGAAAGAGAGACTGCATGCACACACACAAGAAGGGGGGGAGCGGAGACAGAGAAGGAGAGAGAGAATCCCAAGCAGGGTCCACGCTGTCAGCACAGAGCCTGACGTAGAGCTTGATCCCATGAACCATGAGATCATCATGATCTGAGCCAAAATCAAGAGTTGGACACTCAACCAACTGAGCCACCCAGTGTGCCCCTAAATGTTCTAATATTAAACCAGTCTTTCATTCAAAGAATACACCCACTTGATCATAATACATTATTTTATACATTTTATTCATTTTAATAATTTATCAGTTTTTGTATCTGTCAACAAATAAGATGGGTTTACAGTTTTCCTTCCCTATTGTGTCTACATCAAGTTTCAGTATCAGGGTTATGCTAACTCATTAATAAGCTGAGGTATGTTACCTCTTTTTTATATACTCTAGAATATTTTATATGAGATTAGAAATATTTGATCCTTAAATGTTTGGTACAACTTACCTGCAAAAATATCTGGACCAGGTATTTTGTTTGTGAGTAGATTGTAAGCAACCAATTTTATATATTTATTTTTTAAAGTATTTATTTTGAGAGAGAGAGAAAGAGAGAGAGAGCACATGTGTGAGCAGGGGAGGGGCAGAGAGAGAGGAAACACAGAATCTGAAGCAGGCTGCAGCCTCTGAGCTGTCAGCACAGAGCCCCATGCAGGGCTCAAACTCACAAACCGTGAGATCATGACCTGAGCTGAAGTCGGATGTTTAACTGACTAAGCTACCCAGGCCCCCTTAAGCCACCGATTTTAAATTACTAACCTGAAATGTTTATAGGACTACTCAGGTTTTCTATTTCTTCTTGAAATAATTTTGAGACAACACATTTTTCTAGAACCTCTCCACTTTATGTAAGTTTCAGAGTTATTAGCATAAAGTTGTTCATAATGCACTATTATTTATATATGATTTACCTATAATTTTCATATTTTTTAATTCCCTTTTTTTAGCTTTCTTACTTTTCTTCATGCATCTTGTCAGAGACCTGTCCTTTTATCGCTTTGTTTATGAACTCATGTTTGATGAAAATTCTTTGGGGCTTAGGTTAAAGGCACACTTTTACAGAGAGTACTTGTGTTTGCTTCTACTGAGCACCTGTGGGTACTACAACCAGGGACCATTTTAAATAAATTTTTAGTTTGAGGTTTTCAGAATACAAGGAATGTGAATTCAGATTGCAAATCCATGTGAGGGCCAGATTGTGGTTATGAATTTTAAGAGGAGTTTTTTCCCCTCTACCCAGAGGTACTGGCATCTTTCCTAGTTGAATTTCTTTGTAAGAAGGGTTGTATTATTTTCTCGGTGAAGTTGTATCCTTTCTTCTCCCATGTAGGCTAGATATTCACTACGACTGCCTCCCAGCTTAATGGACACTTACCTTCATTTCTGTCCTCTTAGCAGTCATCGATGCTAATGCTGGTCATCAAAGGATTAAAAGTGACTTCACGACAGATGCCAGCTTCAATACACATTTACTCTCTGGAGTCCTGCTTTTGTTTTTTATGTAGGGGACAGAGTAAGCCTTTAAGGCCACCCTTCCTTTCTTCCCAGCTGAGCAATGTTTTTAAAATATATTATTATTATATTAAAATATAATTTCAAAAGTTTCTGTATCATTTTTAGGTACTGCAGGAGTTTTGGGGGGGAGTAATCTAGACTTTAACTTTTGTTTTTAAGGCCATACTCATCTTGATCATGTCATACAGGGTATAAGTTTCAGGGTGCTATGAAGCACTTTTTTAGGTACTAGAACCCCTAAAACTCTTCCAAAGGGAAGAGGTAAAATATCTTCCCATCCAGGCTAAGATCCTGGCTACAGACACTGTGCTTCAAACAAAATACACCTGCAGCCAAATACAGGCTGCAGGCCTGTAGTTTACAACCTCTGATGAAAAAGATGTTACAAAATTTGTTCTTCATAATTGGGCCTTTTCCATAGGTTGGTTGGTTGTTTCACCTTGAGTTTAAGACAGCCTATGCAGAAGTCCTTTCTGGAATTTTACACAAGAACTAGAACTACAACTAAGTTTCATAGACCTCCTGCCTCTCACTGCAAGGAGCTTCTCCTCTCAGTCCAGGACCAATGCCCACTGTGCCCTCTGTGCAGCTCCGAGCTTTGCCCCTTCAGGAAAGTGCGGAGCTGACAAAGTAAAAGCCACTCCAGCTCTTCCTGTACAATGTCCTCTCCAATTTTAAAGCTGAGAAGCAGCCCCCAAGAGAACCCTGACCCAGCAGAGTGTGTGTGATGAGCAGTAAACACAAATGGGGACAGTCAGGGGGACAGTCACAGCAGCTAAAGTCACTGCCCCTGGACCCTAGCCCTAGTGGTCAGGTCGTAGGAAGTGACCTCACTATTGAGACTGCAACCATGTGAATACCCTCAGGTGAATCCAGTTCCCAGTCCAAACTATCTTTGCTCAGTTGTTCTTACACAAAACAGGAGAATCTCAGTTGATGGTTTCTTATTTGACTTAGCTGTGACTTTGGGAAAGAAAACATAATCAGATCTTATATCAAACACTTTTATTCTTCAAGTGAGAAGTTCACAAAGGATAGCTATAGGAGAGTGAAATATTTAGAGTAGAAAAAGTGTGGGTGCTAGCCAAGCCTCAAATATTGTCACAGCAGAGTTATTCCAATAGTACTTGTCCAGCATGGCAGATCACACGTGTTAAAATTAACTGCATTCTCTGAATACCTCTCAATGGATGTGCACATTGACAAAAGCCAACGTTCAAGGACTCCTGTTGTTAGGATCTTACAGAATGGATTTATGCACACCCCAAACAAGCATATTACAACACATCCAAACAATTCACAGCCATTAAAAAAAATTTTTTTTACTTCAAAGAAATTGGTAGAAAGACTTAAAACAACAAGACAAATATAGGCAAAAAATACATTGCTACTTGTATGTGCAAGGTACTAGATTCATGAATTGAGAATCAGTGTCAGTCCTCATTTCCAACATCACATCGAAAAAGTGTGGCAGAAAAATGAGTCACCTTCAATATGAAGGACGCAAGTTGTGTACACTGACAACACTCCCAAAAGATACAACAGTATTGCAAAAGTAATGCCAGTATACAGAGTGGACCTTCTTATAAAGTCAAACACTCAAGAGTTATCAGATGACCCTTCAGATATTTGGGAACAACACAATATTCAGGCTTTATCAAGGTACTTGCAAAGAGCTATCCTTAACATGACAGAATCCCCAGAAGGTGTTAACCATTGATGATGGTATGGGGTTTTGGTTAAGCAGCATTTTGTACTGAGAATCTGAGCATGATGCCTTGATCATAAACAAGATCACCTATAACTGCAAAGGACTGCAAAGCCAGATTTGCTTCAACTTTCCCCAAATCATGCTTTCTCATAAATCATGTTTGAAAAGAAAGGCTTCATTTAAAATCTTGATTCTCCCAAGTTATAATTCATTCACCTTTCCCCAATACCACTCAACATCCCTAAAGTTTGTTTGGTTTTTCTCCACAAGAAGACCTAAGATGGGATCTCTCCTCCATCTCTACAAATTATTTCCTTAGGAGAGAACTGTAAAACCAACTTAAAAATACAAAATAACCTTACATTTTCTCACCAATAGCAAAATACCAGACCTCCCGCTCTTCATCTGATGAGCTGCAGAGCCCTTTGTGTGCATTTTTTAGACATTCCTCATACCATTAACACAGCTTCCCATCACCATCAGCTGTCCTTTCTCAACCTTTCCTTGCCCAACATGAAAGCTAGTGAATTGAGAGGGAAGGAGAAAGGGCATTGGAACAGTATTGCTTTTACAAAAATAGGGTTCCAGGCTGTTACTTGATCCTCCAAAGCAAAATTGGGCAGTATCATTATAGAGACCCCAACACTAAATTCTCAAGTGGCTATCTTTTCATAGCCAGGTCTCAGAAGCTCAAAACTAAACCTACTGAAGGAAAGTAGCAAAGACTTCCTAATATTGAGCAATATAGACCTAGAATTACATGGGAAATATGCCAGGTCAAAGCCAGTCACCAGGTTACTTAATCATCGGTAAGAGGCCAAGTTCTCCATTCTCCCCCAGCTCTGCCATTCTGGGAATAGCCCACTGGCCAGCCTCGGACTGCCAAAGATGGATGACTCAGACTCGGTCTTGGGGGGCACCTGGTGGAATGCAGAGTCCTGAGATGCCATCTGTGTCTGCACACCATCAGGTTTCCATTGCACATGGACAATTCTATAATTCTGACACTCATTGTTGTCCCAGAAGACCTGCCCATTAGCATGGTAAGAAATGCAGAACTCAATTTTCTCCTCGGTTGGAATGATGGAGGGTAAGTCAATGGCAAACGAGAAGGTGTCACTATCTGAGCCACCATACACATTTTTCATGTAGACACAGTCCACATCGGTGTAGCTTTTCCAGGTATCAAAAGTGATACGAATCTGAACCTTCTTCTCAAAGCTAATGTTTTTCACTTTCACAGTTCCAGCCACTGTTCGCTCTTGCAAAGAGCAGTTCTCCAGACAGACAAAATTCTTCTGAAAGTGGTTCCGAAAACTTAAGTAATCAGTTGAAGGCTGGGGAAAATCTAAAATCAAGTTCTTCTCCTCATGGAGTTTTAAGCCAGAGGAGATATCATTAAGGTCCAAGAGATCAAACTGAAGATCCCACACTGGTTCCTCTGGGAGGTCCGAGAAGACGTGAATGGCTGTGAGAGAGAGCCCCTTGGAGTCAGCAAATACAACTCGCTTCTTGGCTTGCTCGTGTGAACGCTTCCACTCATTCTGTGATTTGGCTTCCTGTTTTATATTGAGACATGGTTTCAGAGGCTTTAATTTGTTCACAAAATTTCTTCGTTGGAGGTCATCATAAGGTCCCAGGAAACTCTTCAGGGGTGGTGAATGAGCCAAGCAGAGCCTCATGGCCACATCCACTGGCATGACTGAACTTGTCAAAGGCCGTGGATCTAAAACCTGGATCATTCTGGAATACAAAAAGAAGAGGGGTTATCACCTGGATCTGGAATGCTCTTCCCCTGGTCTCAAATATATATGTACTATTTTTATATTGATTAAACCATACAAGTGCAGTAAATATCAGGGATGTGCGATCATCTGTAGTAAAAGAAAACAATATTAGACGATCAGATTTGCATCCCATGTCTGGCCATGCCCTTGACTACAAGGCCATGGGTTAACTGCTTAAAACACTTGAGGGTCTCAGTATCCCCATCTGAGAAATAAAAGGGCTGGATGTGATAATCTCTAATACAGCTCTAAGAACCATTTGCTCTGTTCTGACCCAGTGGGTCCCAAACCTGTCTAGTCACAATGGCCTAGAGATCGAGTTCGTTTTCTTTCTTTTTCTTTAATGTTTTGGGACTTAACAGCCAGTGAGGCAGAACCCATCCACAGGGAGGATAGAGATTCTTAAACCTTCCCAGGTGATTCTAATGACCAGACAGGTTCCAGAACCATGGTTCCAGACTCTGCTACCTCTGGCTGCTCTGCTGATTTTGCTGTTAAATTGATTACACTTCTCCGGAAAGGTAATCCCCTTGAAAAGAAACAAAATGGCAATAAAATTCTCATGGAACATTTTTGAAAGTGAAAAGGCTAGAAAGAATGGAGTCAGAGGATTTTCTATGCACTTTATCATGTTCTTCCTCAGTTTTCACAAATAATCAACCGAAATGCAAGTCAGCAATTCATGCACTTAAAGAAGTGTACGTCACATATCTATATTCACATCATCTATATTTCATATAGAGGGATATTTATGACATATCCACATTTAAGTGGGAAAAGCTGATTACCTGACAATTGGAGTGTTTTTAATATATATATGAACTTATAAAAAACTTACTAGGAAATACACCAAAAAGTTACTTATCTCTGGCCAGTAGGGTCATTGGTGATCTATTTTCGTCTTTGTACTTTTTTGGTATTTTCTAGTGTTTGGCAACGGATATTTATAACTAGCAAGATAATAAAGCTATTTAAAATTTTAAACATAACTATGCTCAGCAGTATTAAATTAAGAAGTGCCCATCGAGTTTTTTCCTGGCCTTTAGCCCTCCATACATATTGCCAAGCTTGTGGATATTTTTCCCTTCTCCTATCCTTACAGATAGGAGGCTTTTGTACTATATATGACATTTCTCAATCTGGCTTCAGTAACTCTTGATTGCAGCTCTAAGCACATAGGCAACTGGTCATTAACACAAAATGGATAATAAAAGAACATTCACAGAATTTATTAGTCCTCTGATTTTTCTGGAAAACTTACAAACTTAGAACAAACAAATCAAGGCTAAAGCTATATTTGTGAGTCTAATAATAGTTAACAGGCAGGATTTTTAGAGAAGTCTTCTGCTAAGTGAGTTATGTCTAGAGGCGCTATTTAAAGTAGTTTTGTGGAAGGTTTTTTGTCTTGGGGTTTTGTTTTGTATTTTCACTTTTTGCACTTATAGAAATACAGTTTTAGGATTTGGCAATTTCCCTGGAATTTTAAGTCCTGGCCAAGAGTTAAAAACTCATCATTTGCTCAAACTCCACAAGGCTGAGTTCACTATGGCAAGCCGTGATGAGAAGGGTGGAGAAGGACGAATGAATGCAAAACATCTTACTGCAGTTTTTCCTCCAGGCTCAGCTACCCAACCAACAATGTTAGGGTGCTGTTCCCACAAGCTGCCCCAGCGCTTGGGACATTCGTGCGGGATCAAGAGATAACAGTCGGAATCCAAAAGAGAATCAGAACTAAAGCTGACTCACGTTAAGAGTTTCTGTTTGGGGATGCTTACTACCAAAATGAGCTTTGCCTAAGAAGCACAGAGCACATCCCCACCCCTGCGAGGTTTCCCTGGGACCAGATTCAACTCAGCCTTCAGCCAGCTAGCCATCCTCCGGGGTCTCCATTAGCAGTGATGACCGAAAGACGACGCAGCCCAACCTCCCTGTAGCTGTGCGCTCCCCTCTGCTCTGGGGCAGGGAGTCTGCAGTGAACCTACCTGGTGCAGCTCATTAGGCAGAGAGGCGACGGCGGCCCGCGAAAGCCGGCTCTCCGCTGCCTGCACAAGTTCGGATCCCGCTCCTCCGCAGTCTCAGCTCCCGCTGTGGCTCCGACCGATTGCGGCTGCGACGCGGGAGTGGCCGCTTATCTGCTGCGGACCACGTGAACCGGTCCCTCGCGCCAATCACCGGGCTACTGGCCCCGCGCCGCGACCAACCAGCACCCGGCTAGGGCGCGAGCCCTCGCCCGGGGAACGTGACCGCAGAGGCGCGCAGGGGAGTGCTCCGGGACTCGGCCAGCAGCTGGACCCAGCCGGGTAATGCGAACCCCGGGCGAGGGGGGCGTAGAGGCCGCACCGGGAAGCACGTAGCGGGTGCAAGCCAGGGAGGAGAGCGGCAAATCTCACCCGGGCTGGGCGCCAGCTCGGCGAGACTGCAGGCAAGGGGATGCCTTTTTCGTTTTCAGGCGTCTGTACACAGTTAAACCCAAGCACGGAGAGTTGTGGCTCCTTCCAAATGTATACAATATTCGAAATGTTTATACTGTTCACTGCTTGGTCCATCCACTCATTTTCTCCCTCACCTTTAGCCAAAGCAATCAGAGGTTGGCTGCATATTTTTTTTAATTAAGGAAAATACAAAAATTCATCACAGAGTGGACTAAGGCTGCTAGGAATTACCAACTTCTCTAAACAAATGTTAATAAAGCACACGTCTATTAATAATAATCGCTTAGAACGGTGGCGTGGCATTTAATTAAAAGGCACGTTGTATTTAGATCTATTCTTCAGTTTTTCTCCCTGGAAGAGAAAACTAAAGCCAGTAGTGAAATAGGTCTTTTTTCCTCCTGCGGTCGGTCAGCCACAGAGCCAGTGTTCAATCCAAATCCCTCAACTGAGTTCTGACGTCCTTTGGCAGTGAGGTGGAAACCAAAATGTTAAAATATCACCCTGTAAATTTAATGACTGTCCCAAACCAGTTGCTTTGTTTAGTTTATGGAGTTTTTAGGCCATCAGTTACAACCATAAAATTAAATGTCTAAGTCGAGTATAAATTATTTTTATAAAACCCACATCCTAGGTCTCTTCTATTAACTTCGATATCCACTAGTCAATTAAAATGTACAAAATGTACAATGTAAAATGTAAAAAAAAAAAAAAATCCCTGTGTCTTTTAAATTACCTTCAAACAGTGGAATTGTTAAAATAGTTACTAGAGTAAAGAGAAAGACACCCATGCTGAGTATCACCCCAGAAAGTCCATAAAGCTTGGGTTTGAATTTAAGAAGGAAACATCTAGCTAGTAGCCGATCTTCTAGACCCTCCATGGAACCAAAACTAACTGAAGGTGGCATAGTCTTTGGGTTTGACACTCACAAGCTACATGAATCTCGGTAAGTTTCAGCCTCAAATTTCTCACAGTTCAAGCAGAGATAGTGAAATTATTCCAAGGATTACATAAGACTGTGCTGATGAGAAAACTCAGCACAGTGCCCAGCACGTGTGTTCAACCCCTGGTAGTTCTTAAATCAATACCCTCTCCCTCAGTGTAGTTTTTATTCCGTTGCCCGGGTGGCCAGTGCCTGAGCTGTTTTACTAATCAATAGCTCCTGCTTGCTGGGCCTGTACTATGTTCCAAACACTCATTTTAAGTGTTTTATGTGCCTTAGCTATTTATTTCCCAGAACAACCCTAAATGGTGTGTTATTAATCCCATTTGAGATATAAGGAAACTGAGGCACTGAGAGGTCAAGAAATCTGCCCAGAATGTCATAAATAAAGCTGGGATTAGATTGGCTGGTGCCAGGCCAACAACCACTGCACCAGAGTGACTTCCTTTCATTACCCATCAACAGTTAGAATGATGAGAGTAGAAGGTGACTTAGGTATCACTGGCTTAAAAGTCTTTCTTCTTTTCTTTTCTCCAAGTCTCCCCCACCCCACCCCCAACTGAGATGAAGAATCTAAAACTCAAAGAAGCTGAGCTGCTTGCCAGGACTGGTTAGGTGAGAGCCCAAACAGGACAGAGTTTGTGCCTCTACTCGTGATCACACATTGAACTAAAAAAGTGGGTGTTGCCAGTTAAAGTTACAGGGAAACAAAATAATAAGACTGTATTGTGATTCCATTTTAGAGGGAAAATGTGGATAACATAGAAAATAGGATATGTTCTACCCAAATGTTAACAGGGCTTATTTTTGGATGAGTAATTACAATGTTCTGTGTCATTTTGTTTCTTTGTATTTTTAAATTTTTCTACAATGAACAGGGACTTTTTCTGTAACCAAGAAGTCATTTTTAAAGGACCTTAAAACTTCCACATTCAACTAACCTATATAGTCTACCTACTAGACTACTAGATACTACTAGGTACCAAGAACTGTGTTGGAGGCTTTCACATTCTTATACCATTTACTCACACAGTCCTTTTGAGTTTGTGCTTGTTTCCATTCATGCTGCCTTCTCTCCTGCCCCCTGGTGCTGGCTCATGCCATGAAAGCCATCTCTCTGAAGTCCTTAAAATAGAAATCCAGAAAACAGGCTCTCTCCAAAGAGGAGTCAATACTGAATAAGCCTCTAAACTGGATTCACCTCACACCCCAATTTTCAAACTTCCCTGTAAGAGAACAATCTGGGTGCAGGTGTGAAGGTGCAATTGTTGTTGCCAACGGCAACAGTGGTTAAAGAAACAGTGGTTAAAATGGTTAAAGAAAGTTCAAGACACCACCTCAGATATGTGTGGTATCACAGGTGAGATGAAGAAGAAGAAGGGAACAAATAAAAGAGAATGCACTTGGCCTCTCTAATGTCTTGGGAAGAAGGATATACAGTAAAAAGACCAGTAACCATACCAGGCTGGCTAAGTGGAAAATGGGTCATATGAACATTATATACATTTGTTATATGTACATTAGGACTTGAGAGAAAGGAGAGGCCTCTAGAGGCCAGGATGGCCAAAGAGGACCAGAACGTGTATTGTAACTGCAGAGAGAGTAATTTGGCCAGAAGTGAGCACTCTAGCCTGAGGGTACATTGCGGGAAGGGTCAAAGGAAAGAGAACCTTAACTGTTAAAATAAAAAAAAAATCTCCTAAAAAAAAAAAAAAAAAAAGAAAATCTCCTAGACTGCCTTGAAGAAAATTAGAGATGTGAGTGCAAAACAATGAAATGAGCAAAGAATGAAATAACAATCTAACTGTAAAGGAGAAATCATTCCTTGTGCTGATGGTGACATCTCCAGATTGCTTCAGGTTCTCCATATTCATTCAAGGATTGGGGTGAAGAAAAACCTGTCAGAAAGGACCTATGGAGGGAAAAACTTTAAGTCACTACTGAAGAGCATTTTGAATATGAATATGGAAGATGGGCGATGGGACGAGTTGTGCTGAGGAAGGATAGGAACTAGACAAAATGTACTAAATAGGAAATGTCAGCATAAGAAACCTCAAAATTAGAAGGAATATTCTGAAAAAATAATGACATACTAGCCCTAGTAGCTAAAAATGTATTATAGATTAGTGTTTTTCAAATTTCGTATTGGTGCATGAATGAGGAATCCGATCAAAATAGGGGTGCTGAGTGGCTCAGTTGGTTGAGCATCTGACTCTTGGTTTCAGCTGGGGTCATGATCTCACAGTGGTTTGAGCCCTGGATTGGGCTCTGTGCTGGCAGCGTGGATTGTGCTTGGGATTCCCTTTTTCTCCCTCTTTCTCCTCTCTCTCTGCCCCTCATGTGCGCCGGCTCGCTCTCTCTCTGTCTCTCAAAAATAAATAAACTTTAAAAAAAAGAATCCGATCAAAATAAAGGGAATCCAAATCAGAAAGGAAGAAATAATACTATACCTATTTGCAGATAACATGATAGTATATGTAGAGAGCCCCCAAAGACTTCACACAAAAAACTGTTAGAACTAATAAATTAAGGGGCACTGGGTGGCTCAGTCGGTTAGGCGTCCGACTTCGGTTCAAGTCATGACCTCACAGTTTATGGGTTCGAGCCCCGTGTCAGGCTCTGTGCTGACAACTAGCTCAGAGCCTGGAGCCTGCTTCAGAGCCTCTCTCTCTGCCCCTCCCCTGCTCACACTCTCTCTCTCTCTCTCTCTCTCTCTTTCTCTCTCTCTCTCAGAAATAAATAAAACATTAAAAAAATTTTTAAAAGAACTAATAAATTAACTCAGTAAAGTTGCAGGGTACAAAATCAATATGCAAAAATCTGTTGCATTTCTACACAATAATGATAAACTAACAATAGTAACAAACTACTAGAAAGAGAAATTAAGAAAGCAATCCCATTTATAATTATATCAAAAAGAATAAGATACCTAAGAATAACTTTATCCAGAGAGATGAAAGAGCAGTACAGTGAAACCTATAAAACACTAATGAAAGAAATTGAAGAAGATACCAAAAAATGGAAATATATTCCATGCTCATGGATTGGAAGAATTAATTTTGTTAAAATGTTCATACTACCCAAAGCAACCTACAGATTCAGTACAACCCCTATCAAAATTCCAATGGCATTTTTCACAGAAATAGGCCAATCCTAAAATTAGTGTTGAACCACAAAAAAAAAAAAAAAAAACAGCAAATAGCCAAAGTAATCTTGAGAAAGAACAAAGGTGGAGGCATTACACTCCTTGATTTCAAACTACCTTACACTATAGTAATCAAAACAGTACGGTACTGGCATAAAACAGGTACATGGATCAATAGAACAGAAAAGAGAGACAAGAGATAAGCCTACATATATATGGTCAATTAATTTATGACAAAGAAGCCAAGAGTATACAATGGGGAAGGGACAGTGTCTACAATAAATGGTGCTGGGAAAACTGGACAGCTACATATAAAAGGCTGAACTGGACCACCTTCTTACACCATGTACAAAAATTAACTCAAAGTGGATTAAAGGCTTGAATATAAGACCATAAAACTTCTAGAAGAAAACACAGTAAGCCTCTTGACATCAGTCTTGGAAATAATTTTTGGTTTTGGATTTGACACCAAAAGCAAAGGCAACAAAAGCAAAAATAAACAAGTGAGACCACACTGAACTAAAAAGGTTCTGCACTGCAAAGGAAATGAATGAAATGAAAAGGCAGCCCACCTAATGAGAGAAAATATTTGCAAATATGATGTATATCTGATAATGGGTTAATATTCAAAACATATGTAGAACTCATACAACTCAATAGTAAAGAACAAAACAACAGCAAAAAAAAAAAAACACTCTAAAAAATGGGCTGAGAATCCAAATAGACATTTTTTCAAAGAAGACATACAAACAGCCAAAAGGTACACAAAAAGGTGCTCAACATCATCAGGGAAATGCAAATCAAAACCACAGTAAGATGTGAGCTCACACCTGCTGGTGAGGATGTGGAGCAAAGGGAACTCTGTGCATTGTTGGTGGGAATGTGAATTGGTGCAGCTACTAGGGAAAACAGGTGGAAGTCCCTCAAAATATTAAAAATAGAACTACCATACAATTCGACAGTTCTGTTTTTCAAGTATTTACCCGAACAAAGTGAAAACACTAACTCAAAAAGATATCTGCACCCTCATGTTCATTGCAGCAGCATTCACACTAGCCAACATAAGAAAACAACCAAAGTGCGGATGAATAAAGATGGATAAATTATTTCATACACACACATACATACAGCAGAATATTATTCGGCCATAAAAATAATGAAATCCTGTCATTTGTGGCAATGTGGGTGGACCTTGAGGGTGTTATGTTAAGTGAAATAAGTCAATAAGTCAGACAGAAAATGACAAATACTGGATGACCTTGCTTATATGTGGAATCAAAAAATGAAAAAAAACAGAGCTCATAGATTCAAAGAACAAACTGGTGATTACCAAAGGTGAGGAGTGGGGGATGAGAGAAATAGGCGAAGGTGGTCAAAAGATACAAGCTTCTAGTTATAAAAATAAGTCATGGGGATATAACATACAGCATGGTAACTATAGTTAATACTACTATATTGTATATTTGAAAGTTGCTGAAAGTACATTTTTTTTAATTTTTTAAATTTTTTTTTGAGACAGAGACAGAGCATGAGCGGGGGAGGGGCAGAGAAAGAGGGAGACACCGAATCTGAAGCAGGCTCCAGGCTCTGAGCTGTCAGCACAGAGCCAGACGCGGGACTCGGACTTACGGGACTATGAGATCATTACCTGAGCTGAAGGTGGACGCTCAACCGACTGAGCCACCCAGGCGCCCCTGAAAGTAAATCTTAAAAGTTCTCATTAGAAGGAAAAAAATTGTAATTATGTGTGGTCATGGATATTAACTAGACCTACTGTAGTCATTTTATAATATATACAAATATCAAATCATTATATTGTACACCTGAAACTAATACAATGTTTATGTCAATTATGCCTCAATAAAAAAATGAAAGTAAATAAATAATCATTTGGCACATGGAAAAAAAAGAATCAGATCAATGAGATTAAAGAGTCCATAACTGGACCTACTAAACATGTGAGAATTTAATATATATTACAGGTGGGCATTTCTAATGAAAGGAAAGGAAGAATTGATTGTTCAATAATTGGGCGGCTAGGCCCATTTTGGGGGGCGGGGGAATGGAAGGATGTGTACAAGAAATTGTTTTTAGTTCATGCCCCTATGAAGGGGGACTTCACGGTAACATGCACAAATAAGACAGCTCCAGGGGCACCTGGGTGGCTCAGTCGTTTAAGCAACTGACTTTGGCTCAGGTCATGATCTCATGGTTCTTTGGTTCAAGCCCCATGTTGGGCTCTGTGCTGACAGGTCGGAGCCCGGAGCCTGTTTCAGATTCTGTGTTTTCCTCTCTCCACCCCTCCCCTACTCATGCTCTGTTTCTGTCTCTCTCTCTCTCTCCCTCCCAAAAATAAACATTAAAAATTTTAAAAAAAAGACAGCTCCACAGGGAATTCTGCAAGAAGACTACCAGCCTGATTCCACTTGCTCTGGGCACTGTCATTTTTGTGACTTGGAGAATTTTCTTAACTCCAGGCTTATAGAATGCACTGGGGCAAGGACTGAATCTATTCAGTAAGAGAGAACTGATACAGTGTATACTCCTAAGTTCTATTCTTCCCTATCTCTACTTCCCCCTTTCTAAAAAGCTAGAGGGATGCCTGAGTGGGCATCTGACTCTTGATTTCCACTCAGGTCATGATCTCACAGTTCATGAGATTGAGCCCCACATGAGCTCTGTGCTGACTACTCGGAGCTGGCTTAGGATGCTCTCTCCCTGCCCCTCCCCCATAGGCATGAATTCTCTCTCACTCTCTCAAATAAATAAACACTTTAAAATTTTTTTAAAAAAATGAGCTGGATAAGTCCCTTTGTGGACATGGCTACTGGGTTCATCTGTGCTAAGTGGGTCTGATGCTCTGGACACGTTCTCAGTGTTCTGTCTGGGCTGGGGTGTGCAGCCTTCAGTTTAAGTCCCGTATTTTGCTAAATCTTAGCTTTCTGAATCATTGTGATTCTGCATTATGATTCTTTGCTTGCAAACTCAGAAAGCCCATGGGATGCAGCAGCTCTCTGTCTAACCACAATTTATTCACCAGGCTCATTTTGTTTAGAGACAGATATTTTTCTGCTCTGTCATCTAGTGTCTGGATTCAGCTATGAACTGTGGTTTTTGGAGTTTTAAAGGGCCTTTGGCAGAACGAATCCAAACTGAAAACAGATCCCTGATTTATAACATACCACAATACTTTCTTTCTTATATGATAAAATTAAACATCTCTTGCCATCCACTCTCCAGCACATACACACAAACACATCACATCACCCCACCCCACCCCCACTCTGGATATAACTCTTAATGACTAATAGCTGCAAGAGATACTCAAAATTCTTTATACCCTTTTTAAAAATTTTTAAATGTTTTTATTTATTTGAGGGGAGGAGGGGCAGAGAGAGAGAGGGAGACACAGAATCCAAAGCAGGCTCCAGGCTCTGAGCTGTCAGTACAGAGCCCGATGCGGGGCTCAAACTCATGAACCATGAGATCATGACCTGAGCCAGTCAGACACTTAACCGACTGAGCCTCCCAGGCGCCCCATACCCTTTTTTAACTAGAATGCTGTAGCATCTTTCTTACCCATACAGAGTTAAAGCAGATTTGGCCTAAGCTATGGCTTTGTGTCTATCAGAGAATTATTTCTGTTTAGCTGCTACATGCCTAGGAAGTGGTAAAAAGTTTCAACTGTGGGGTGGGCGGCATTTGTGAGAGAGTGAAGAATTTCCCAGATCCTACTGAGTCAACTGTTCTCACTAGGGCTTTCACAGATTGTCTGAAGTGTAGTAAATCCTCTACAATGGCAGCCACAACCTTGAAAACATGTTTCAAAGCCCACTTCCTCCAAGCCTTATTTAATCTATTAGTAAAATATTAATTTTTTTTAATGAACAACTATTAAAATGTTAAGTCACTTGGTAAAATTGGAAGTTATTTGAGACCACCAAGAGGAAGACAAACTACTTCAAAATTCCTTCACTTTTCCTATCAAAAAACCCTCTCCTGTAGTGGAAAGTGATAATGTTGAGAAAAAAGCATTAGGTCTTGCTTTCTTGTATACATTGAGCTTTCATTGTTACAGAGTTTTGGAATTCAATTAGTGATTAGAAGAGGGCTTTTTTCTTTCTGAAGAAAGGATTGAAGAAATAAAATTAACATTATAAGAACAAACCATGTATCCAGGATTATTAGGTCCTTTCCTATATTTTATGATAATCACTGGCTATAATATTGTTATAATGCTACTTTTAAATCAATTACTATTAAATTAAGAAGAACAACAGAGAACTACTGCTTAAGACAGGACAATGATTAAGCATCATTTTCTCTTGTCTTACTTCCATCCTGCCTTACCCCCAAATCCAGAGTTTTGATGCTATTTATGGAATTAGTCTTCTCCATGGTTAATATTGAAAGAGGTTCTTATTTTGCAGATTACAAACAGAAGTGCAAGATTTGATTGTAGAAATCACAGTGACACTTCTTGAGCAATAACATTTACATATGATTAGTCCTTTAACTTTACAAATGCCTCATATCTTTTCTTTCATTTAATTCTCATTAAAACCTTGTGAAGCCACTCTCATTATTCCATCTTACTGAATGGGGAAACTGAGCCTTGCTAAGGCTGAATGACGATAGCAGGGTTTGAAACTATTAAGTAATGGGATTTAAGCTTAAATGCCAAGACCTAACCTCATGTGCCAACACCTCATCTGAGTAATTAGCTGATTTGTTCACAGACATTAAACTAGGATCTGAACTTGAGTACTCTGTTGGGTGCTCCTGTCTTCCTCACTTCCGTATTGCATCATTCACCAAATCCTGCCTGCTTTGCCTTTTCAGTATGTCTCAAAATCTATGTCCTCGCCTCCACCCTTTTGCCACTCACCATCTCTCACTTGGATTGTCGTAATAGCCTTCTGACCTGCCTTTCCCACCCTGTACTGTGTCACTCAGACACATTTTCCCCACATCTAACAGTGTATCTAAAATGTAGCTTTGATCACAAAAATCCTGCAATAGCTGCCTATAATCTAAGTCTACCAAAAATAAACAAACTACTGACATTGCCTGACCCCATCTGTCATTCCCTAATGCTATATGTGCTCTTACACTGTCCCCTCTGCCTGGTGCTCTCCCTCCATTCACCTGGACTTGACTACTGTCTATTCCCCTTTTGAGGTTTAGTCAGATGTCATTTCCCAGGAGTATCTTCCATGCCCTCCTCTCCAGACTGCTTCCTGGGACTACTTCTGTGTTTTTTAAAGGTCCTGGGATTATCTTCATCATTTCACTTACTATCTTTTTTTTATAAAAATCTGGTTGGCTGGTTTGTTGGTTGGTTTTGTTTTTATTCTGCAATATCCTATGGAAAGAGATGTCTGAATTGTCTGCATTATTTTGACAGTGTTGTATTTTTTAAGTGATAATTATTACCCTCAGAATATTAACAGTTCTGTTGTTTAAAAGTCAGAAAGGGAAAATAGATTTCAATCTTTTAAAAATGTAGTGGAATAATGACATTTCTCAATTTCTGTTTTATTTATCTAAGATGATAAATGTTGCCTATCACAAATAAGTCTATAGAAGACTGAGGAGGAATTATCTGATGGGAACTCTGATGGTTATTTTGAGAAGCAAAAATGTTCCATAGCTCACAATTATTTTTTTAAAAAGATAAATATTTGCTTTAGGGGAAGAACATCAGGGAAAACTTTAAAAGATAAGAAATTCTGAACCCTATAGCAAAATATCTAAAAAAGCTGACATCGTTTTTCTTTTATTTTTTCTTTTGCTTGTAATTAATTTTCTTCTTTTTAATTTATTTATATTGAGATATAATTGACATAAAAATGCCAGTTGTGTAAGTGTAAGGTACACAGTTCATATATTGCAATATGATTACTAGGGTAGCATTAGGTAACATCACATCACATCACATCACATCACATCACATAAATGTCATTTCTTTTTTGTGGTGGAAACAGCTAAAATCTAGTCTCTTGGTAACATAAGACTCTGTTTTGCATTTGTCTCCTCTGCTAGATTATAAGCTTCTGGAGGGCAAGGACAATATCTTATTCATCTGTGCATCTCAAGAATTTGGCACCTAGCACTAACTACACATACCTGTTGGGTAAATTGTGTGTGATAATTAAGAAAAATGGTTGTTACCTTCAGAATCCTCCATAAAACAGAGAAAATAAGATAACATTGAAACGATGTGAATTTGGTGAATAGGCACGTGGCAAGAATACGAATTGTCAAAAGATGTTTTCAGAAACAATCTAGAGAGGAGCACTGACAAAAATACTGGAAGAATATAGTGTACTATTAAGTTGGCTCTCAGAGGGAAAAGGTATTTCAAAAGTACCACAAAGCAGTGCCAACCAAACTACCTAATGTCCCAGCCTTAGGAGCCTCAGTGAAAGCACACATTGTCCTGGGACCTGGCAGATTTGCTTTTGGATCACAAGTTGGGCACCAGGATCAAGACAGATGTAGACTTGGGATTTTTAAGGCAGTAACTCAACAGGAATTCTTTTCATATCCATAAAACCATTTGTCATCCTTTGATTCTCTTGCTACCTATGGCTGTTGTCCACCTTGCCCTTTCTTTCTGGGACTTTAAATGTCCACAACAATCTCCTGCTTGTGTCCCTCACTGAGTTACTTATTTAAGATTACCATTGACTTTAAAACCTCCTGGAAAATTCGGCTGACTATTGGACTCCCCTAATTGTGGAAAGTACATAAGTCATGTAAGTCTCTGCCTTCATGTGCCACATTCTCTGTTTGTTCTTGCCATTTCCTCTGCCCAGCAGCCTTTCACCTGATCAAACGTTACCCATCCTTCAAGGTACAGCTCAGATGTCCAATGTTAAACTTCCCCCAACCCTAGAGACAGAACAGAATTCCTTATTCTCTGCTCTGTGTTCCAGAGACAAATTCGTTTAGACAGCTAGCATAGCCTTTGTAACACTGTTATTTGTTTACATGACTGGTTCCCCTAGTAGACTATGAACTCTTGAGGGCAGGCACCAAATGTTACCCATCTCTGTATCCCTTGCACTTACCAATGCCTAGAAGACTGTAGACACTTCAAAGATATTTGTTGAAATATCCTGTAGTCTTATGTGCCCATTAAGGTGTGAGGCCCACACCTGAAATCAACAAGACCTATTCTGGTCAAAGTTGGGTGACATGCAAAGAGAAATTTGAAGACTGAACAATGTTGATTCAATTATTCAACAACTATTTATTGGGCTTCTGTGGAGTTCACTGTACTCAGGACTGAAGATACTATAATAAAAAAAAAACCAACTGGGTCTTATGTTCTCAGTCTAGCAGAATGACTATTACTAAGCGAATAATTGTATAATTAATTATTATGCAATTTTAATATGTATTTCAAAAGATAAGTAGAGAGTGCTATGAGAGCACGTGATAAAGGAAGATGACCTAACCTGGGGTAAGTCAAGGGAAGATTCTTCCCTGCATAACTGATACTCAGTCTGAGAGCAGAGGGAAGAGCAGGCATTGGCTAGGTGAAGGAACAGGCATGAGGAGACAGAAAGAAACAACATATAAGGTACAAGTTGGTTTAGAAAAATATAAGGGCCCTCCAGATGCACTTGCCACACTCTTGTAACCCCCTTTTTGCCTGGGAGAGCTCAAGGATTGGGCACTATTGGGCTTCCATGTCCTGTGACTTTTGGTTGGGTTTGGTCAACAAGAGGCACTAACAGGAAAGCAAAAGGTGTGAGGAGAATGAATCAAAGTATTTATTCCCCAGCTTCCACCCTGACAGGTGGCTGTGGTAGGTTGGCTTCCTTCCTTCCTTCCTTCCTTCCTTCCTTCCTTCCTTCCTTCCTTCCTTCCTTCCTTCCTTCCTGTGGTAGGTTGTGGTAGGTTGGCTTCAATCCTCTCCCTATAGCCCTGATTTCCGTCAGGCAGGGCTCTCCATGGATCTATTCCATTGGCTCTGCAGAGGCTCCATCTGCTTGCAGTGCTTCAGCCTAGAGGTGGGGAACAATTCCTGGAGTTATTGCCCCCAAAACACTTCACTATTCCTTAGTTTCTTCAAATCCTCCCACACCCATGTAAATAGCATCTTTTTTAGACACTCATCAAATTACCCATTTTGATTTATGCTACTTTCCTGCCAGAATGCTGACTAATAGAAGAGGCAAATAAGAGTCTAGATCACACAGAAGGCTTTTAATTATGATAAGGGGTTTAGATTTTACCCTAAGTACCATGGGAAGTCATTGAGAGGATTTAAGCAGGTAAGTGACCGGGTTTGTGTTGAAAAAAACCACTCTAACAATTGCTGCATAGAGAACAGATGGGAAAAGGTGCAAGAGTAGAAACAAGGAGACTAGTTAGGAGGCAGTTGCAGTAATGAGGATGGAAATGATGGGCCATGATGGAATAAATTGAGACTGACTACAGAGATTGACACAGAAGTAGGAGGAACTAATGAACAACAAAAGTCCAGCAAATTTTTACATAGTGTATGTGACTGTCCAGCCTCACTGACTAGAGTAAACCCCAGACTCTTCATTCTAGCTTCCAAGACAACCCAGCTCTGGTCACTGAACCCTCCCCTTCATACACATTATATGGCCCAGATGAAGTGACCTTCCAACCAATCACAATGTACCTTGCATCTGGTATACTCTTTCTGTAACGTTCTTGCTCTCACCCAAATCCTACCCATCCTCCAAGGCCCAGCTCAAAAGATATTAAGAATAACAGCTAACAGTCTCTGAGAGCTTATTCCTCTTCAGTCACTGTGTTACCTAGGAAGTAGGGCTTTCATTCACCTCATTTTACAGATGAGGAGTCTGAGGTTCAGAGAAATTAAGTGCCCATAAGTCATATCATGTTGGACTTGAACCCAGGTCTGGATGATTTCAAAACCCCTGTGTTTGATTCCAATCTAAAAATGATTCTCAATAAAAATTATTTATTTATGACTTACTGCATGATAGGCAATATGCTGAGCACTCCCTTGGATTGTTTTATTTGATCCTTATAACAACCCTATCAGTTAAGGACCAGTTTTAATATCATCTTTAGAGTATGAAACTAATGCAGAGAATGTAAGAAACGTGCTTAAATGCAACCTTCTCCACAAAGGTTTGCCAGATATCCCCACGCTCTTGAAAATCATTCCTCCCTTCTCAGAAATTTGAGGCACCACAATAACATCACCCCTGCACTTCATTTGTTGCTGGTTAGCATGTGTCATCTTCTTTTATAATAAACTACTAGGGTAATCTGGGTCTGATTCACTGTCAATTCCCCCAAAGCACCTATCCATAGTCACCCCATTTCCTAACAGTTCCTTGCTCCAAGGAAGCCCTTGTGAAAATATTTAACACATGAACCCTGGAATGCTTACAGCATACCAACAAGGAACTCAGCAGTGCTGGGGAATGACCGAGTCTTCACTGGCATTTGATTAGGCTGCACTGCCAGACCCTCCGGCCAGGGTACTTCCAATTATCTATCAGCCAGCAGACTTTCTGAATCGTATGTGCCTTAAAAACAGGAATGAGGTACACTGCAGAGAGAAAAAAGGAATTTGAGTTTTGTTTGTTGTAACTAGCTTGTTGGGTAGTAAAACTAATCATACTGGTGGAGGACTATGAATTTTGGGAGCCATCACATTCAGCTCTGCTTTCTACTACTGTTAACTCTAAGTCCATTAATGACTTAACTTTTTTGAGCTACAGACCCCTTATGTATAAAATAATAGTTGTAAGAACTGTCTGCATGGGACCATTGTGAAAAAAGTTAAATGAGGAGAAATACATAAGTAAAGCAGTTATAGTAAGGTGACTGAGTGGTAAATGTAGTTATAATTAAGTGTGAAAGTAGTGTATTCCACTCACTACATTTTAGGAGGGTCATTGCCCAACAGGAAATTTAAGAAAGAACAAGAAATGTGTTCCACAAGCTGCCTAAGGGGCTAAAGGAGTTTGGCCTGGGAAGACTTAGAGAATGCACAAGATACATTTTCGAAAATCTGTTAACTTTACATATATATGGGAGAGAGAACAGACTTTTATATTGCTCCAAAGCTGAAATAGGACCCATATGATAAAGTCACAACATTGTGATAAAGTCACAAATACTAGTTGAATATAAGAGAAACCTTTCTAACAACTGGGTTATCCAACAATGGACTAGAAAACTAGTGAGAGTTTGCTCATTGGACGTGCTCAGGCAGAGCCTGGAAGGTATGTCAGAGGTGCTCAAGGCAGAATGCTTCTACGTGAGAAGATAGCCTCAGCGGCAAGGGATTTGCCTTCCATTGTAAAAACTGTTATTCTACTATCCAGAAACTCAAATACGCATTGGAAAGTTGGGTTAGGAAAGACCTAAGGGTTCTAGCCACTAGATTGTTAATTCTGGAGTGGCACAAATTAATCTATCAGCTGCAAGGATTTAGTTCTACCCACATACCTATCCTTCATACCTACAAAGATGAGTCAGGGCTGTCATCTTGCCATTTCTCCAGACAATAGTCTCATAGTTTCCTAAAGTTAGATGGGACCTGTAAGGTATTCTGATACAGTTTCAGATCAGATACCTTTGATCAAGAGAGTAATCTCCCATTCCTTAGTCAATTTGCAGTACACAAAGAAAAACAATCCTAAACTTTGGAAATAAAAAAAAAACTTTCATGGATTCCCATGAAAACCCAAACTTCAGGCATCACCACACCAAGTATTAACTCTCTTTAACCCATTCATTCATAAAAATCTTTTTAATCCCTGTTCTGGGCAGAACCAAGGGCCAAATATGACCAGATAACATTAGTTTAATCCCGTTCTGGGCAGGACCAAGGGCCAAGTGTGACTGAGCATTCAAAATGAAATATTTTCAGACCCTGTCCTTTAGAATTTCATGGAGATGAGATATGTACATGAATTAGTACACTAAAAGTGAAAAGTAAGAGTGACCCAGATAGAAGCATCTGGAGTGTATGGAGATAAAATGGCTCCCTTCAGCTTAGGCAATGGTAAGAACCTTTCCTGAAGTGTGTGAATCAGGTCATGAAGGAAGGGTAGGACTTGGCAAAAAAGGGAAGGAAGGCATTTTGGGCAGAGGGACCAAAGGGAATAAAGGCAGAGAGGTGGAGAATGTATGCTTGTATTAAGTAGTTCAGTTAAGATAAGAGAGAGAAATGAGAATGAAATCAAATCATCAAGGATCCTTGAAAGCTGCGTTAATAAGCTTGAACTTTCTACTGTGGACAATAGCATGCCTTTGAAGGCCTTGAGCAGGGAGCACTTATACATTAGCTACTGCCTATATTACTCATTTAATCCTTACAGCAACCCTATGAGCAGGAATTACCATAACCCCATTTTACAGATAAAGTTCACAGTCATCTTCATGCCAAGGATTTATCGTGATGACTTGAAAACATACCAAATCCATTAAGCCAAATCCCAAATGGAAAGAACAGAATTATTTTATAGAGAACAATTTCTTGGCCATGTGTTTGAGATCTAGATTAGGTAAAAGATCATGATATACATATTTCAACTGGCAATGGAGTTGGTGTATGTGAAAAGGAGACCAGAGTTCTTGAGCAGTTCTCCTCAGGACAAACATCTTACGTCAACACCAACTAGTGTCCTCAGGCCTCTGTTCTAAGGTGGTTGAGATCAAATGATCAAAGACCCTTCACTCTTTACCTAAAAGATCAGGCAGGCAGACCAGCCAAAGTCTTGTTTGGTATCAGTTCCAAGAATAAAATTGGTCATTAACGGTTTTCACAACCATATTTTGTAAGAGATTCAAAGCTAATAGCCTGCATTTTACCTTCTGACCATTTATTTGGGGTATATATCAATAAG
Source organism: Crocuta crocuta (assembly GCF_008692635.1). Lineage (NCBI taxonomy): Eukaryota > Metazoa > Chordata > Mammalia > Carnivora > Hyaenidae > Crocuta > Crocuta crocuta. The sequence continues at coordinate 6,848,714 of NW_027527853.1, read as the reverse complement.
AAGTATGTTAACCAATTGTTCATATTTAACATTTTTGTGAATTACTTCAGGGAACTTTATTTCTTTAATGCTTATTTATTTTTTTTAGAGAGAGAGAGAGCAAGTGGGGAAGGGTAGAAAGAGGCGGGGAGTGGAGAACAGAGGTTCTGAAGCAGGTTCTGTGCTGACAGCAGGGCTCGAACTCATGAACTGTGAGATGATGACTTGAGCTGAAGCTGGACACTCAACCAACTGAGCCACCCAGGTGCCCTTACCTCAAGGAACTTTAAATAAAGACCAATCTCCCGCGCCATTCAGAGTTTACATCTAGATGGTCTCATGCCACAGTCCATGGGTATGTGCTTAGGTAGTTCACATTTCATAACCCAAGATTCTGGTGAAACCTAAATGCAAATTGAGTGTGTGAGTGGCTTACATCAACTGAAGTAAATGGGGCTCCCAGGAGATGAAGTCCATCGGTGTTATTAAATAGAATTTAGGCACATGCAGGCATGAATAGTGGACATCATGGTAAGTGAGATGATGAGTGTGAAGGACCCATGAGGCCAAATCACAAAAGGGAAGGGAACTGTGGGGCCCCCAGGAGAAAATCCACTATAAGAAAAGAGACTAGGGGCGCCTGGGTGGCTTAGTCGGTTAAGCGTCCGACTTTCGCTTAGGTCATGATCTTGCGGTTCATGGGTTCGAGCCCCGCGTCGGGCTCTGTGCTGACTGCCAGCTCAGAGCCTGGAGCCTGTTTCAGTCTGTGACTCCCTCTCTCTCTGACCCTCCCCTGCTCACCCTGTCTCTCTCTCTCTCTCCTAGAAATAAATAAAACATTTTTAAAAAATTAAAAAAAAAAAAGAGACTAGTTTGGTGTGTTGAACTTGGCAACAGGACTTGAGCTGAGAGAGAAGAAATGGTTTTCAAGTATAGCAGGGAAGCTGTTATGCGAACCTACTACTATTCAGTATCCTACCCTGGAGGAAGTATATAAAAATCAAAGAACTGTGCCACCAACCTACCTTGCTATGAGACCCCTCTAATAGAACGTAACTCCGAGGAGAAGTCATTTCCCACTCCATCTTTTTTTATGTTTATTTGTTTATTTTGAGAGAAAGAGACAGTAGAGAGAGGGACAGAGAGAGAGGGAGAGAGAATCCCAAGCAGGCTCTGTTCCACCAGCGCAGAGCCTGATGCCAGTCTCAATCCCATGAATGGTAAGATCATGACCCGAGCCAAAATCAAGAATCAGGCACTTAACAGACTGAGCCACCCAGGCACCCCCCACTCCATCCGTCTTTGAGTGAAATGGTGAGTGCATGCCCTGAGCTAGAGAGCAATGGTGGTGGGGTGCCTGAGTGGCTTAGTCGGTTAAGCGTCCAACTTTCGCTTAGGTCATGATCTCGTGGTTCGTGGGTTTGAGCCCCGCGTCGGGCTCTGTGCTGACTGCCAGCTCAGAGCCTGGAGCCTGTTTCAGTCTGTGACTCCCTCTCTCTCTGACCCTCCCCTGCTCACGCTGTGTCTCTCTCTCTCTCTCTCTCTCTCTCTCCTAGAAATAAATAAAACATTAAAAAAAAAAAATAGAGAGCAATGGTGGCAAGGTTCTGTTGTGACCAGCTGGGGTAGCTGGCAGAGTTCCCGGAGCAGAGCAGCAGGAAGCAGGCAGCAGAGGCAGCAGCCCTAGGAAATCCCCCAGCCAGCCTGGGGAAGGTAAAATCTTCTAGCAAATCATAAGAGACTCTTAAATACAGAGAACAAACTGAGGGGTAGGGGGAATATTAAATGGGTAATGGGCATTAAGGAGGGAACTTTTTAGGATGAGCACTGAGTATCGTATGTAAGCAATGAATCACTGGGTTCTTTGTTAGCTAACTTGAGAATATATAAATACAGACAGACATGCATAAATTAATAGAGTAGGACACTTAACTGACTGAGCCACCCAGGGGCCCCAAGGCTTATTTCTTTTTATTTTGGTGTAATCCCGAGAGTTTATTTTTACTTTTGTTTCCCTTGCCTCAGAAGACATATGTAGTAAGAAGTTGCTATGGTTGAGGTTGAAGTCCAGAATTGTGATGCCTCCAGCTCTGCTTTTCTTTTTTAAGATTGCTTTGACTATTTGGGGTCTTTTGTGATTCCATAAAAAGTTTAGGATTGTTTGTTCTAGCTCTGTGGAAGAATACTGTTGGTATTTTTATAGGGATTCATTAAATGTGTAGATTGCTTTAGGTAATATAGACATTTTAACAATATTTGTTCTTCCAGTCCATGAGCATGGAATGTCTTTCCATTTCTTTGTGACATTTTCAATTTCTTTCATCAGTGCTTTATAGTGTTCAGAGTACAGATCTCTTACCTCTTTGGCTAGGTTTATTCCTTGGTATCATATGGTTTTGGTATGATTGTAAATGGGATTGATTCTTTTATTTGTCTTTCTGCTGCTTCATTATTGTTGTATAGAAATGCAACCAATTTCTGTATGTTGATTTTGTATCCTGCAACTTTGCTGCATTTGTGTATCAGTTCTAGCAATTTTCTGGTGGAGTCCTTGGGTTTTCTATTTAGACTATCATGTCATCTGCAAATAGTGAAAGTTTGACTTTTCCTTATGATTTGGATGCCTTTGTGTTGTCTGATTGCTGAGACTAAGAGTTCCAAAACTATGTTACATGACAGTGGTGAGAGTGGGCATCCCTATCATCCTCCTGACCATAGAGGAAAATCTCTCAGGTTTTCCCATTGAGGATGATATTAGCTGTGGGTTTTTCATATTTGGCCTTTATTATACTGAGGTATGTTCCCTCTAATCCTACTTTGTTGAGGGTTTTTATATCATGAATATATGTTGTACTTTGTCAAATGCTTTTTCTGCATCTATTGAAAGGATCATAAGATTCTTATCTTTTCTTTTGTTAATGTGGTATATCACATTGATTGATTTGTGAATATTGAAACACTCTTACAGCCCAGGAATAAATCCCACTTGATCATGATGAATGATTCTTTTAATGTACTGTTGGATTCAGTTTGCTAGTATTTTATTGAGAATTTTTGCATTCATATTTATCAGGGACATTGGCCTGTAGTTCTCTTTTTTTAGTGGAGCCTTTGTCTGGTTTTGGCATCAAGGTAATGCTGGCCTCATAGAATAAATTTGGAAGATGTCCTTCATTTTCTATATTTTGGAATAGTTTGAGAAGAATAGGTATTAACTGTTTAAATGTTTGGTAGAACTTACCTGTGAAGTCATCTGAGTTTCTTTATGTTTATTATTAATTGATGTGTACATTTGGGTGTTCCAAGTTGGGGGCATATTTACAATTGTTAGATCTTGTTGTGGCTAGACCCCTTAATTATGATAGAATGTTTTTCTTCATCTCTTAATACAGTCTTTATTTTAAAATCTAGTTTCTCTNGGGTGGAGGGGGGAGGGGCATGGAGGAGGGCACTTTGGGGATGAGCACTGAGTGTTATGTGGAAACTAATTTGACAATAAACTATTTGTAAAAAAATGAAAAATAAAAAAAAATAAAAAAATTAAAAAAAAAATCTAGTTTCTCTGCTATAAGCATTGCTACTCCAGCTTCCTTTTGATGCCCATTTGCATGATAAATGTTTCTGCATCGCTTCACTTTCAATGTGCAGATGTCTTTAGGTCTAAAATGAGTCTCGTGTAGGCAGCATATAGATGGATCTTGGGGGTTTTTTTGTTTGTTTTGGTTTTTATCCATTCTGACACCCTATATCTTGATTGGAGTGTTTGGTCTGTTTACATTTAGAGTGATTATTGATAGATACGTATTTATTGCCATTTTATTACTTGTTTTGTGGTTGTTTCTGGGGATTCTCTTTGTTCATTTCTTGTCTTTGTCACTTTTGGTCATTCCTTCCCACTCAGAGTCCCCTTTAATATTTCTTGCAGGGCTTGTTTAGTAGACACAAACTCCTTTAGTTTTTGTTTGTCTGGAAAACTCTTTATCTCTCCTCCAATTCTGAATGACAGACTTGCTGGATAGAGTATTCTTGGCTGCAGATATTTCCCTGTCAGCATGGTGAATAACTCTGGCTTGCCAAGTTTCTGTTGAGAGATCTGAGAGTTAGCCTTATGGGTCTTCCCTTGTAAGTTAGGGAATTCTTTTGTCTTGCTGTTTTTAGGATTTTTTTTATTACTGTATTTTGCAAATTTAATTACAGTATGTCTTGGTTTGGCCTGCTTTTGTTGATTTTGATGGGAGTTCTCTGTGCCTCGTGGAGCTGGATGTCTGTTTTCTTCCCCAGATTAGGGAGGTTTTCAGCTATTATTTCCTCAAATTTTCTGTTTCCTTTTCTCTCTCTTCTTATGAGACACCTGTAATATGAATGTTACTGCATTTAATGGAATCACTGAGTTCCCTAAGTCTATTCTCATGTTCTATAATTCTTCTTTCTCTCTTTTGTTCAGCTTTCATATTTCCATTATTTTGTCTTCTATATCACTTATTCATTCCTCTGCTTCTTCCAGCCTACTATTCATTACACCCAGTCTGTTTAAAATCAGTTATTATATTTTTCATTTCTGACTGATTTTTTTTTAACTCATTCATCTCTGAGGTAAGGGCATCCCTGAAGTTTTCCTTACTTTCCTCAAGTCCAGCAAGCATTCTTATGAGTGTTTCTTTAAATTCTCCATTAGGCATATTACTTGTATTTGTTTCTGTTACATCTCTGGCCATGACCTTTTCTTAATTGTCTCATTTGGGATAAACTCCTCCATCTTGTCATTTTGTCTACATCTCTGTCTTCTTCTGTGTTTTGGAAAAATCTGTTCTGTTTCCTTCTCTTGAGAGTAATGGCTTTATGAAGAAGATGTCATATAACAGTCAGGGCCTGGAGCTTCAGAGTGTGTCTCTGGTGTGTGCTGCATACACTCTGCTGCTGTGTTTTGGCTGCTCTATCCTTTTGGCCAGTCATCTCCAGAGACTCTCCTTGCTTACAGTGGGCATTTTGTGGACCTTGGCCCGAGTGTGGCAGGTTTTTTGTTTGTTTGTTTTTGTTTTTGTTTTTTGAGAGCAAGAGAGACAGAGCATGAACAGGGGAGAGGCAGAGAGGGAGGGAGACACAGAATCCAAAACAGGCTCCAGGCTGTCCTCACAGAGGCGGATGTGAGGCTTGAACTCACAGACCACAAGATCGTGACCCGAGTCAAAGTCATATTCTTAACCAACTGAGCACCCCTGATGTGTGGCAAGTTTTAACTAGATGTGCTCTGGTTTGCTTATTAAATGAGACCTGATGCTACTTCAACTAGAACTGAAGCCTTGCAGAACCCTCTGTTCAGAAGACATGGTTCATGTGGGGGTTTCTGCTGGGTTTCTGGAGAAGAGTTCCCCTGCACTGGGACTGAGGCAGGTTTGACCAAGAAGGGCAGTCACACCAGAGCTCAGGGGCATGGGACTTGCAACAAGCAGGTTAGGCTCCCAGTGTCCAAGCAAGCCACTCTTAGCAGGTGGTTCTGCATCTATGCCAAGGGGTGGGAGGAGGACAGTGGCGTCCACAGGATTTTTGTCCCCAGAGAGGTGTCTTTGCAAACACCACCTCTTATAGATACATTCCAAGAAGAGTGAACAGTCTCCCTCCTGTGTGCCCAGGTGATCCTCAGACCTCTACCTCTGTGCCACCTGCCCTGGTTGCTTGCCTGCTTTCTCTCCAGAAGTAGGGCAGCACCCTGGCTCTATCCCAGCCAAGCCCACTGACCTTTAAAATTCGAGTCTTGGGATGCCTGGGTGGCTCAGTCAGTTAAGCATCCAACTCTTCTTTATTTAATAATTTATTTATTTTTAAATGTACATCCAAGTTAGTTAGCATATAGTGCAACAATGATTTAAGGAATAGATTCCTTAATGCCCCTTACCCATTTAGCCCCTCCCCCACCCACAACCCCTTCAGCAACCCTCTGTTTGTTCTCTATATTTAAGAGTCTTTTATGTCTTGTCCCCCTCCCTGTTTTTATATTATTTTTGCTTCCCTTCCCTTATGTTCATCTGTTTTGTATCTTAAAGTCCTCATATTTGCCTTTCTCCGACTAATTTCGCTTAGCATAATACCCTCTAGTTCCATCCACGTACTTGCAAATGGCAAGATTTCATTCTTTTTGATTGCCAAGTAATACTCCATTGTATGTATGTGTGTATATATATATGTGTGTATATATGTGTGTGTGTATATATATATATGCCACATCTTCTTTATCCATTCATCTGTCAGTGGTCATTTAGGCTCTTTCCATACTTTGGCTATTGTTGACAGTGCTGCTATAAATAAAGAGGTGCATGTGCCCCTTCAAAACAGCACACCTGTATCCCTTGGATAAATACCTAGTTGTGCAATTGCTGGTTCATAGTTCTATTTTTAGAATAGAACAATAGAACATTGCTGGTTCTATTATTAATTTGGGGGGGAAACTCCATACTGTTTTCCAGAGTGGCTGCACCAGTTTGATTTCCCACCAGCAGTGCAAAAGGGTTCCCCTTTCTCTGCATCCTTGCCAACATCTATCGTTGCCTAGGTTGTTAATGTTAGCCATTCTGACAGATGTGAGGTGGTATCTCGTTGTGGTTTTGATTTGTATTTCCTTGATGATGAGTGATGTTGAGCATTTTTTCATGTGTCGATTGGTCATCTGGATGTGTTTGTTGGAGAAATGTCTGTTCATGTCTTTTGCCCATTTCTTCACTGGATTATTTGTTTTTTGAGTGTTGAATTTGATAAGTTCTCTATAGATTTTGGATATTAACCCTTTACCTGATATGTTCTTTGCAACTATCTTCTCCCATTCCATCAGTTGCCTTTTTGTTTTGCTGATTGTTTCCTTTGATGTGCAGAAGCTTTTTATTTTGATGAGTCCCCAGTAATTCATTTTTGCTTTCGTTTTCCTTGTCTCCAGAGAGGTGTTGAGTAAGAAGTTGCTGCAGCCAAAGTCAAAGTGGTTTTTGCCTGCTTTCTCCTCTAGGATTTTGATGGCTTCCTGTCTTATGTTTAGGTCTTTCATCCATTTTGATTTTCTTTTTGTGTATGGTGTAAGATCAGTGGTCCAGGTTCATTTTTCTGCATGTCGGTGTCCAGTTTTCCCAGCACCATTTGCTGAACGACTGTCTTTATTCCATTGGATATTCTTTCCTGCTTTGTCAAAGATTAGTTGGCCATACATTTGTGGGTCCATTTCTGGGTTCCCTATTTTGTTCCATTGATCTGAGTGTCTGTTTTTTGTATGCCGAAGCATCCAACTCTTGATTTCAGTTCAGGTCATGATCTCACAGTGGTAAGATCAAGCCCCATGTGGGGCCCACAACTGAGCAAGGAGCTGGCTTGGGATTTCTCTCTCTCTCTCTCTCTCTCTCTCTCTCTCTCTCTCTCTCCCCATCACCTGCTCTCATGTACTCTCCTCCCCCTACCAAAAAACAATTAAATAAAACATTTTTAAAAACCTCCAGTCTTTAAGCCCCACTGGTTGCAAAGACCCACAAAATTCAGCCCCTCTTATTTTCCGAGCCAGTGGCTTTGGGGAAGTGTTTTCCTTGTGCATTTCCCTGTGCCTTTCTCTCTATCTTGCTTTTCTCCACCACTAAGGCTCCCTCCCCTCCACAGGACCATGATATTTGTTTCTCCCCTAAACCAAGTCTCTGTACTTCCTACCTTCCTCATTGTGACCTTTTTTCTCCCTCTAGTTGTGCAGTTTTTTCTGCCAGTCTTCAGGTGGATCTCTTGGGTGTTCAGAATGATTTGATAGTTATCTAGTTGTGTTCAAGGGACTAGACAAGCCTAGGGTCTTCCTACTATGCTGCCACCTTACCTCCCACCATATCATGCTATTCTTTGGTAACCTTTGGGGACCTACATTTTTCACTCTATATTATTATTGCTAAGATTCATCCATATTTTTATGTGTAGCTGTGAGTCATTTTTTTGAATGCCATATTATAGTACATTAGGTGAATAAACCATAAGCTATGTATTCATTCTCCTGTTGATGGTCATTTGGGTTGTTTCCAGCTTTCTGTTATGAAAATTCTTATACATGTTTCCTGATACATCTTTGTAAGAGTTTCTTTTGTATTCAATATCTTAATTAAAGTTTTAATTAGAAATAACTAGTGATTGTATCAAAACCTTTTCTTGGCATTTACTGGTGACTTCATATTTTTTCCTTAATTTGTTGTTCTCGGGAATTATATTGTTGGATTTCCTAATGGCAAACCTTTCTGGCATTCTTAAAACATAACTTAGTTAGTGTCTATTATTCTTTCAACATCATTACTAGACTTTCTACATTTTGTGAGTCCAGTTTGTTGCAGTATAATTTGGAGATAGTAAAATTCATCCTCCCAAAGTACACAATTTGATGAGTTTTGACAAATATCTTCAGTCATGTAACCACCACCACCATCAAGATAGAAACATTTCCATCACACCAAAGTATTTCCTTATGCCCTTTTGCAGTGTCTCCTGTCCCACCACAAATCCCTGGCAACCACTGGTCGGATTTCCATCCTTCTAGTTTCACATTTTCCAGAATGTCCTGTTATAAATAAAGTTCATACAGCATGTAGGCTTTTGTGATGGTTTTATCACTTGACATAATGTTTTTGAAATTCATCCATGATGCTGCATGTATCGGTAGTTTGTTCCTTTGCTATTGTTCATCATCTATATGCACCCAATTTCTTTATCCACTCACCAGTGGATGGACTTTCAGGTTTTTTGTTTTCAGTTTTTGACTACTAGGAATATATCTGCTCTAAAAATTTGGGTATGCCTTTGTGTGAACAAATGCTTTCATTCTCTGAGTAAATACATAGGTGTGAGTTTGCTGGGTCATATGACAAATGTATGTTTAACACTCTAAAACTGCCAAACCCTTTCCCAAAATTCCTGCACCATTTTGCATTCCCAGTAGAAAGGTATGAGAGTTCCGGTCGCTCTACATCTTTGGCAGCATTTGGTATTGTCAATGAGCTGTTTGACTTTTCAGTATTGAGCTGTAAGAGTTATTTATATATTCTGGGTACGGGTCCATTATTAGTTATATTGTTGCAAATATTTTTTCTCCCAGTGTGTGCCTTGCTTTTCATTTATTTAATGTTGTCTCTCAGAGGGCAGAAGTTTTCTATGTTGACAAAACACATTTTGATTTTTCTATTCATTTCCATTTTTTCTTTTACAGTTCATGTTTTTTATGTCCTATTTATGCAACCTTTGCTTAATCCAAGATTACAAAGATTTTCCTATATTTCTATGCTTTCTTCTAGGGGTTTTATAGCTTTCGCTCTTACATTTATGTCTCTAATGTGATTCCATTTAGTATCTTTATAGAGGTAAGGGCCAAGGTTTTATTGTTGTTGTTACTTTTGTTACTCTTTTGTTTTTGCTTTCACACAGAGACTTCTGATTGCTTCAGCTCCATTTATTTAAAAGTCTCTCCTTTCTCCATTGAATTTCCTTTGCACCTGTGTCAAAATTCAATTGATCACAAATATGTTTGGGTCTATTTCTGGAGTCTCTATTCTATTCCATTGTTCTGTAAGACTATTCTTTTACCATTATCACACTTTCTTCGTAAGTGGTAAATATAAAATCAGGTACTGTGAATCCCCAACTTTGTTCTTACATTTCAAATGGGCATGCTAAAGTTTTATTTAGAATCTTTTCATGTATATGCATAAGTTGAACCACAAAAACATTTTGTGCTTTATTTACCAGATTTTAGTATTAAAGTTATGCTTGTGTCATAATATTAATTGAGGAACTTTCCATATCTTTCTAGAGAATGAAATAATTTGGTTAACTTATTAAAGAGATTAAATTAACTCTTCCTGGAAGGTTAGATGAAATTCAGTTGCAAAACTAAACTATTTCAATAAGTATTTTTCCTTAAAGGAAGAATTTAATAATTGTTTTCATTTCTTCTGTCATTTTTGGCTTTCTGTCTCTTCTTGCACCGATTTTGCTCACTTATATTTTGCTAGAAAATCATTTATATTGTTTAGACTTTCAGATTTACTGAAATTTATCAATTTATAATTTATTAATACAATTTGAATTTATGAATGTCTTATAAATATAGGAAACTGAATACAGAGAGCTCAAGTAACATGCCCAAGGTCACACAGCTAATGAACAGTAGAGCCAGAATTTGAACCCAAGGCACCCAAGAGTCCCTGCACTTAACCACTAGAAATCAGGGAATACTGATACAAAGTGACCTTTAAATCTTGTAAATCATCTGATAAAGTCTTTCATGATATCCTTAGGGATAAGATGAAGAAATGATAGCTAAATATTTTTGCCAAACAGCCTTATTAAAGAGAATGCTCCCTCTTTAGCTCTCCTTTATAAATCCAACAANCACTGAGTGTTATGTGGAAACTAATTTGACAATAAACTATTTGTAAAAAAAAAAATAATAAATAAATAAATCCAACAAGAAAGAAAATAAATGACCTGACATAGAGATCCAGAGACGTGGAGAACATAAAATATGGTTCCTAAATTTGCAAATGATGCAAAAGTGCATCTACTAGCTGAATGGCAAGACAGAATTAAAGAGATATTCTCCACTGCATCCTAGTCAATCACATAGGTATAAACTGAACAGATTTTAGGCCCCACAAGAGCAAAGACCAAATATATTTTTATTCATCCATGTACACAAAGCTCCCAGCAGAATTGTAGCTGCTTAGTAAGCTTTTTTTTTTTTAATTTCTGAGAGAGACAGCCTGAGCAGGGGAGGGTCAGAGAGAGAGGGAGATACAAAATCTGAAACAGGCTCCAGGCTCTGAGCTAGCTGTCAGCACAGAGTCCAACGCGGGGCTCGAACCCACGAACCGTGAGGTCATGACCTGAGCCTAAGTCAGATACTTAACCGACTGAGCCACCCAGGCTCCCAATATTTTTTAATATCTATTGAAAGAAAAATGTATTACTGCACTGCAACAAGTGCACAAGTCTAGAATGAAGATGACATGACATGGAGACAAGCAGGGGAAAGTTCTCTTTTGCCACGAGCTCAGTGTGAATCAACAAAGCAGTGGTGCAGGATGTGGCGTGAGAAAATTTAAAACTAGATTCAGTTCTAAGACAAGGCACTCAAACTCACAGCAAAACAAAGTTAATAATAATTTAAAAGATTATTTTGAGGGTAAGATCATTTGTGTGAAAAAAAATTTTTTTGCAAACAAATATCCATTGTTAAATATTACTGTCATCAGATTATAAATCCCCACAGCAAGTTAAGAATCACATTGAGCTTATCTATAATTTATCAATTTTTTTGTGATGAAGATTAAGAGGAGATCGATAGGTAGTGCCTCATGGGATATCTGGGGCATATTAAACATTTAATAAATCATCACATAAATGGGTTATCCTTTCAAACACAGGAGACTGCACATATGAGTGTATGTGCATACATACATATATAATCACATATATGGAAGTATTTATGTCAAAATATAAAGAGGTTTCCTCTAGTGATTCTCAGTATTATCACTATTCTGGATAGAGGAGACACAATGAAGAATTAGATGGACAAAATACCACCCTTGATTTTTGGTTATTTATTCTTCTCTCATGTACAAACGAAAACCAGATTATACAAACAATAAAAAGATAGCAGTTACCAGGGATTAGGATGGGGGTGATGAATAGCTAGGACACAGGATTTTTAGGTCAGTGAATTACATTATCATTTGGCAAAACCTGTAGAATGTACAACACAAAGAATGGATTCTAATGAAAACTGTGGCTTTTAGTTACTAATAATGTATCAATATTGCCTTATCAATTGCAACACATGTGAGATTGTGAGAGGGAAAACACTGAGATTTGTGGAGAGGCTTGAGGAAGGGAAGGAAGAGAAAGTTTTAAGCCAAGTGTCCCAAGAAAAGGTAGACCAACTTTACTGTCATCTCCGTCATTACTAATTGGGCAATTGATTAAATCAAAACCAGTCTCCTCTTTCATAAACTGAGGATAATAATTCTCTCCTTGCAGGTTAGTTGTGAGGACCAGATTTAAAAAGGGTAAAGTGCCTACCCTGAGAGATGGTGGGTACCTAATACATTGTAACTGTTCCTGAAAGGAAAAGTGTCCTAAACCAGTGATTTTCCAATGTTAAGATACAGACGAATCACTGGGGTACCTTGTTGAAAGCAGACTCTGATTCAGTACACCAGAGAGTCTGTGCTGCATTTCTGACAAGCACCCAGATGATGCTGGTGCCGATGCTGATGCTTATGCTGATTGGAGGATCTAGAGTCTTTCAACAGTGGAAATCTTTGACAGGGACTATTTAAAAATCAATTAAACAACTGATGTCTTTTTTTCAGAAGAAGAATTGGGACTCAGAACTACACAGAATTTGCAAAACGAAAGAAATAGCTATCCCTTAGAGAATGAACTTGAATCTAAAATTATCTGAACGAGGTCAGTGTTGCACCAGATGAAATGTAATTACAGTTGTGGTTGCTATCCAGAGAAGCCAAACCTCAGATGGATAGAAAATTGTGCGTAAAGAAGAAAGTAAAAGATCCAGTGGTCAAGTCCTTTCACTGACCTGCTTCCCAAAGGCCCACCCAAAATATCCATCAAAAGAAACACCTCCTGGGGCGCCTGGGTGGCTCAGTTGGTTAAGCGTCCGACTTCGGCTCAGGTCATGATCTCATGGTTCGTAGGTTCAAGGCCTGCGTTGGGCTCTGTGCTGACAGCCAGCACAGAGCCTGGAGCCCACTTCAGATTCTGTGTCTCCCTCTCTTTCTGACCCTCCACTGCTCACGCTGTCTCTCTCTCTCTCTCAGAAATAAATAAAAAAACATTAAAAAAAAAAAAAGAACACCTCCTATGAAATAATCGAGGCATTTAGAGGAAACAAATTGCAGTAGTCTACATTCATCTTTCCCTAGATGCAGTGTCTCCCAGCCTCAGCTAATCAAAAGCATCACCCCTGGGGCTTCAGAGACTGGGTGGAAGCAGGTGGGAGACTCCCAAACATCTGTTATTTCTAAAACAGAAATACGTAGTAGTTTGAGAGGCACCTGGATGGTTCGGTCGGTTAAGTGTCCAGCTCTTGGTATCAGCTCAGGTCATGATCTCATAGTTTGTGAGTAGCTTGCGCTGACTGCAAGGAGCCTGCTTGGTATTCTGTCTCCTTCTCTCTCTGCCCTTCTGCCGCTTGCTCTCTATATCTCTCTCAAAATAAATAAAAATAAACCTTAAAAAAATAAAAAATTTAAAGAACAGTTTGAGAAACCCTGCTGTACTGCATTCATCTCCTTAGACTTATAAGCAGAGAGGATTTAGCTGAACATGGTGGGCAGAGGTTCTATTGTGAGTAGAGCAATTTACCCATCCTACTTGAGCCTGAGTTTTTTGTCATCTGTAAGCCAAGAATAACAAAAGCATCTCTGTAAAGTGTAAGGTTGTTATACAGAGTAGATAAAGTAATGGATGTAATGGCCACTTGTAATCTGAATGCAAATGTGTTTTCAGTAAATGCATTCATTGTGTCAAATCTTCACTGAACAAAGCCATTTAGATGCCCTTTGGGCTTTTTAGTGTGAGATTTTACCCATTTAGCAAGGAGGAGTTGGTAAACCAAACGTCAAGTCAAGTCGTCAAGTCGACAGAAAACCTTGCTATAAGTGCACCTTCACTTTTCTTGTTGGAGTCACCCGGAAAAGACGGTAACCTTCCAGCTCTGTTGTCTTATCTGTGAAACTGATGATGGTAACTCCTTGCTCCCCTCTCAGAGAGGTGGAGTTGCTTCCTAAATGATGAAATCTGAAAGTGTCTTGGAAACTATAAAACTCCATACACATTGTTGATGCGCAAGAGCTGGAAAGGGCAAGGCATCAGTTTTCAGATCCAGTAATACCCCACTCCTGATCCCTCACCCTCACCTGATCCCTACCTCCAAAAGGTACAATCTGCTGACAGGAGAGCCTGAGGCTGAGGCATGACTCCATTAGCAGTTCAAGAAAAGTAAGAGTACTCAGTTTCTGGGGCAATTACCAGTCCCCTGGGGTGGAGTTAGGGGGTACTGCTCAACAAGGAAAGAGGTTGGCCCTTCATCTGCGTGCCTGGCATCTTTGCAGCTTCCCAAGTTTAGTGATGGGTAGGGCGCCACACATTTTCCCCACTGCTGCTGGCGGCAAGTGTCATTAGGCATCGTATTTCAGGAGTGGAATTGTAGATTATGTGCCTTGGAAGAAGAACTGGGTTTGGATACCAGCAGAGTCCAGCACAGACTGATTAAGGGATTAGGAATGGGGAAAGGCTTCACAGGATAAAGCTGTTCACATGTTTTAAAGTGGAAAAGTGTGAACAGCTGTCTGGGAAATAAAGAACGTCACTCAGAGATGGGAATCTGGGTGGGGAGACGGAAGATAGGGCACAGGTGATGAGGGAGCGTAAGGCAAGCCGAGGGCAAAGCACAAACTAGCACCCAACCCCCACACCACCCAGGTGGAATATGTGTGATAGTCCTCAGGCACTCCTGGCTGTCCAAGAACAAAGGAAAGGACAGAAAACAAATGGTTAAACTGATAGAGTCTCCATCAGTTTACAAATATCTTCATAATATTACAAGAAAAGGGCGACCTTATCAATAGCCTAATCTCTGGGAACTCCCTACTGTCTTAAGGGTAATGCTTTACTAAAAGGAAAAACGAACCTTAGCTTGACAATACCAACGTCTCCAGTAACTGGTGAATCTCCTTTTGCACGTGGAAATCCCTTTAAGAAACTTCCTCTTGACTTTATCACCCCTTTAACTCCGCAGTACATAAGCAGTCACCCTTCATAACCCCAGTGCACCTCTTTCACCCCACGCGTCCTGTCCTCATGCTTTAATAAAATCACCTTTTTACACCAAAGACATCTTCAAGAATTCTTTCTTGGCCGTCAGCTCTGAACCCCACCTTCACTTCAAAACCCCATCATTTGGCACCCAAGCCATGGGGCTTCAAGTCTTTTCATCTGGACTCACCCAGTGCAAACTTGGTGAGTACTTTCTCTTTTCTTCCTTTACTCTCATTTCAGGGGCTTTTCAACAAGTATGGTCTTATTGGAACACTTTCACGTTGATCATTCAGGCCACACGCCTCTAACCTGTGGCTCGCCTACAGGGAGGATAAAGCCTGTCTTTTGGCTAAAAGTTAGTATGCTGGCCGGAATGGGAATAAGACCCAGAAATTTTCTGCCCTCTCTTTATTCCTGTCCTTGTGCAAAATTGTCTGGGGCATGGGACAGCCCCCTAAGTCACCAGGACAGCTGCTAACCTTGAGACCCCCATGTGAGGTTTTCTCCTCATTGGTCTAAGGTGATCCCCTCCACATCCCTGGTCTAGCTACTTCTGGGTGTAAGACCTCCACTGGGAGCTGGCTGGAACCAGTACCCTATCGAATTAAAACCCACCCGGGAACTGTTTCCTAGGGAAATCAGCTATAAAGACCATGTGTTGGAATGTCACTTAGATCATGATGGATTTCTAGCTTTACTGTTTTCTGTCATTGTCCTTTACTAACTACTTAAATTACAAATTGGGTAATTCCCACCCACCCCCTTGTAAAACTTCTCCGCTGTTTTCATGGTTTAAAAACAGTTTCTTCGTGGGGCGCCTGGGTGGCTTAGTCGGTTAAGCGTCCGACTTTGGTTTAGGTCATGATCTCGCGGTTCGTGGGTTCGAGCCCCACGTCGGTCTCTGTACTGACTGCCAGCTCAGAGCCTGGAGCCTATTTCAGAGTCTGTGTCTCCCTCTCTCTCTGACCCTCCCCTGTTCACCCTGTCTCTCTCTCTCTCTTAGAAATAAATAAAAATATTTAAAACAAAAACAAAAACAGTTTCTTCGTGGCCTTCTCAGCAAGGCAAACTAGGTCCATACACCGGCACCCACCTGTAGCCTTGGATGCAATGGGGAGGCAGGGGAAATGCTAGCATCCCTCTTACAGGGGCCCTTAGTGGCTGGTCGGTGATCATAGTGATTTCATTCGAGGGACACCTCAGGTCACTTTTACACCTCAGGAACTTCTGACATCTCCTGCTTGTGGGACACCCCTTGGGAATCGGGGGGAATTTTCATGGTAATGGACCTTCTCTACTTTCTGTCCCTCAGAGGAGCATGGGAGCTTCTCTTTGTCCCTAAGAACTCTCCGATGGGATGCCTTTTTAACCCACTGGAAACAATTCAGATAGCAAAATTGAGAAAAGGACTGATTTCCTAGAACTGCATGGCCTTAGTAAACAGGGCAAATGGACAGAGGTACCCTAGGAACAGAACTTGAGGGCTTTAAATCAGGACCCAAACCAAAAGGCCTCTTGCAGAAGGTGTTTGCCCAAATGTGTTTGACTAGTAAACTCCCTCCTGACATATTGAATGTCTAAATAGGCCTCCTCCAAATAAATCCAGGTTGCTGGAGGAAATACAGGCCATCCCTGACAAAGGGGATGCTGACTCTCTTCCTCTTCCTAATAGATGTGAGGGCCTCCCCATCATTCATTTCCCAGGCTATGATAATTGGATCCAACTGTGGTTAGTCTACCTCAGGACAGAAACTTTAAGGAATATTCCTAAGCAGCTGCCAAAACTCCCTTTGTTTCAGGGAAATTCCATGTCTTCTCCTGCCTGACATAGACTCTATATTTCCACTTTGGTGGGGAAAAAAAAACCCAGGGATAGCTGATTGGTTTAGTCAGTTAGGTGACCGACTTCAGCTCAGGTCATGATCTCGCAGTTCATGGGTTCAAGCCCTGTGTCGGGCTCTGTGCTAGCAGTGTGGTAAGAACCTCTCCCTAAGGAGAGAAAAAGAAAATGAAAAAGAAAGGAGAGAAGACTTCAGGGTCACCTAGATATGCACCCAAGTGGCTACATCCCCCATGGCCTTATAAACTGAGACAGCTTAATCAGACTGCATGTTTATGTGTGTTACCATATATGGGAGTCAAAGAAATAGAAAATGTATTAAAAAAACCTATGCCATGTGATGTGGGCCACCTAGTTCTTTGGGTATGAACCCAAGTGAGCGGTGCTGGCACGAATAAAGTTGCTTCCTGGAAAGAAAGGCCTCAGTGTCATGACTCTGTACGAGAATCCTGCAACAGCAGCTTAGAGTCTGGAGCCAGCTTCAGATTCTATGTCTCCTTCTCTCTCTGCCCCTCCCCTGCTTTGTCTCTCTCTCAAAAATAAACATTAAAAAAAAAAAAGCAAACATGGTGTCTGCTCCTCTGTTCGAGCTGACAAGGTGATTTGTTTTGTTTTGTTTAACTAATTTATTTATTTATGGGGTGCCTGGGTGTCTCAGTTGGTTAAGCATCCGACTTTGGCTTAGGTCACGATCTCATGGTTCGTGGGTTCGAGCCTCGCATCAGGCTCTGTGCTAACAGCTAGCTCAGAGCCTGGAGCCTGTTTCAGATTCTGTATCTCCCTCTCTCTCTGACCTTCCCATGCTCACGCTGTCGTGCCCGCTCTCACTCTCTCAGAAATAAATAAAACAAAAAAATTTATTTCTGAGCTAGAGAATGAGTGGGAGAAAGGAAAGAGAGGGAGAGAAAATACCAAGCAGGCTCCCCACTGTCAGCACGGAGTCCCCAGCTGAAACCAAGAGTTGACACTTAACCAACTGAGCCACCAAGGTGTCCCCCTTCCCACCCCAGCTGACAAGGTTTAGAATCAGGAACTGGTTCTCTGCCTTCTGGCACTTCGCCTCTTTTGCCTTCCCCTCCCTGCCTCCTGTTTCTGTACCACCTTGGGTGCAGCCCACAGAACTAGCTTCTCTACCATCCTTGGCGTCTCCCGCACCTCCTCCCACCCTTGCTGTCAAGGAGTGAAGAGCACCTCCTTGGACCACCCACTTAAGATTCCCCACTGGTGTTGCAGGTAAAAACTAATAATGGGGAACAAATCGATTGACTTTTAAGTGATGCAGGTGGAACATATTTGATGTTTAAGCTATTTAAGTTTGTTGGTTTGAGAGAGACCTGTTAATCAACATTAAAGAAAAAAACTTTATTCTATCTAGGTTTGCTGAAGGTCAAATAAGCTGATGTTCTCTCTGTTCCAATTTGTTGGCAAAAAGATGACTTAAAATAATGGTTAGTTCTGTCTCAAAGTTTTCATGGGTAATTGTTAAGATAACTTTCAGTCATTGTTAATTTAAAACTTTAAAGTTTCGCATGCGTGATGAATGGGATTGAATTCGTTGGACATCTAGGTCTTTTCCAAATCGAAGAGAGTGCTAAAGCATTAATTACTGAACGTAGGTTTGTACTTCTGACTTCTTATTGTAGAGAAACTAGGATATTTGGATCTGTTGGAAAAATATGCTGTGCTTTATTAATTCATAAATTTGCTATCCAAAAATTCTGGTGTAACAATTCACAATTGTTTACTACTTGGTTTTCACTGGAGACTAAGGTTTCTAAGAGTTAAAATTCTGCTAAATGTAGTTAAGACTGATGGAAATAAGAAAAATAACTCTTTGTTTAAAAAATAGGAGATGTGTAAGAAAGATGTAAGAAATGGAAATACATTTTTGCAAAAGGTAAAAGAAAGTAATTTTGTCCTAAATGAGGTGGTTATTTGGAGAGAAATGGCTTGGGACAAAATTTGATGGCAATGGAAAGTTATAGAATGTTTATGAAGGGAAATCTTTGGAAAGGAATTTTGTGTGTGGTCTAGAGGGACTAAAGTTCAAATGTATGAATTTTAAAAGTATACTGGTATAAGGTTAAAATTCTGCTTTTCTCTCTGTTCAAAATACGAAATTTTTCTTGGATTGTTGTTCTGCTCTTGATAAGAAAAATGTAAACAAAGTTCTTTTGTCTGCTCGTAAAACCAAAGCTTATGTTTTGTCTTTTTCAGGTCTTTGATTACTTAGTTAAAACTTATCAGTGTTCAAGGAGCTTCACTTTGCTAACTATATAACCCACATATTTGCCTTTGGAATCTCTTATTTCCATCTTAAGTTAGTTTTAACTTATGTAATGATCTATAAACCTATTTAGGATGCACTTTATAGCTTTCTAAGGTTTTAACAAGCTTCCCAAGACTTGAAGTGTAAGTCAAGTCTTCCTGACCATTTACACCTTTTTGTTTGATGGGCTAAGTTACTTGGAAAAGCACTGTCAAACAATGGTAAACCTTAGGTTGTATCGTATGGGTAAATGGTATAACTGTTCAAATACGTACGCAATTCCTAAAGTTTTCATGTTTTGGTATAAGGTCGTCACTTGATATTCTGATGATTGAAGTATTATGTATCACAGAAATAACTGGATTACCTCGTCAACTCATTATAATGAACTCTTATCAGATTGTTAACCATGTCCATTTCTGAGGTTTTGTCATTTATAATTCTCATGCTCTTACAAAGCATGTTTCATCTTCAAGGAGATCTATAAAAAGAACCTTTATGACAAATACAGGTTATTTAACATCTTTAAAATCCTAAAACTAAAACGGGTAAGAATTTTCAGAACTAGGGGCGCCTGGGTGGCTTAGTCGGTTAAGCGTCCGACTTTCGCTTAAGTCATGATCTCGCAGTTCGTGGGTTCGAGCCCCGCATCAGGCTCTGTGCTGACTGCCAGCTCAGAGCCTGGAGCCTGTTTCAGTCTGTGACTCCCTCTCTCTCTGACCCTCCCCTGCTCACGCTGTCTCTCTCTCTCCTAGAAATAAATAAAACATTAAAAAAAATTTTTTAAAGAATTTTCAGAACTAAAAAGGTGCATTCAAACTGAACAGGAATTACAATCATGGGACCAAATGAACTGAGGAAAATTATTTTTTGTGACCTTTGTTTTAAAGTATTGCTGGTTCCCTAATGCTTGCTCTTTCAGATCAAGAAAACATTCTCTTAAGGTATCTATGATATACAAAAAAAGTGATAAAAGTATTCATTTGTAAACAACCTGAAATTTTTAACTTTCTCTCTAGCTAAACCTTCTGAAATTCAAAAACCCCTCCGTATTCTTTCTTTCATGGAAATTAGAGTTACTTGTACAAGTTCAGTAAGAATCTTCTCCTAACAGGACAGCATTCGAAATCCTGGTTATCTTACCAAGGTTTTGACTGGAATGTCATATTTGAGAGCAACATGCATAGACTCCCATATCACCATTCAGCTCTAAGGAACTGAAGTTGACTTTATGAAACATGGAGCTATAAAGCCCCTTGGAAATGTTGGCCTGATACCTTGTCAAGTTCCCAACAGCCTTACCAGGTGAGTAAGGAATGTCACTTCCTGGAAGGTACAGGAACCTCAGGACATCTTGGGGACCTCATGAAGAGGAATTCACCCAAATCAGGTATTTCAGGCATGCCTAATAGCAAGTACTTGGGTTGGCTTCTGGCCTGGAGAGCTGCTTCTGGCTGCTAAACGTTCAATCTATAGATTCCTTATAAAAGTTTCCAGCAAAG
Source organism: Crocuta crocuta (assembly GCF_008692635.1). Taxonomy (NCBI): domain Eukaryota; kingdom Metazoa; phylum Chordata; class Mammalia; order Carnivora; family Hyaenidae; genus Crocuta; species Crocuta crocuta. Next base: position 6,828,289 of record NW_027527853.1, on the reverse strand, counting down.
CAAATTATAAAAGATCTATATAACCAATCACTGTTCTTAATGAACTTATGTAAGTACAATTTTAACTTGGCCTAATTATTTTACAAACAAATTAGTCTTGATTTGGCTATCTCAACAATAGGGATGATTCTAAAGAGAAAAACTATGCCTCAATAATACACGTTTACAGATACTAAATTCTAGTTCTGATTATCTTTTATTTTTTAACCTTTTTTTAAAAATAATTTATTGTCAAGTTGGTTTCCAACAACACCCAGTGCTCATCCCAACAAGTGCCCTCCTCCATGCCCATCATGCCTCCTCCCCCCTACACCCATCAGTCCTCAGTTTGTTCTCAGCATTCAAGAGTCTCTCATGGTTTGCCTCTATCCCTGTCCCCCACTATTTCTCCCCTTTTTCTCCCCCACGGTCCTCTGTTAAGTTCCTCCTAATCCTCCTATACGTACAAACATATGGTAGCTGGCCTTCTCTGCCTGACTTATTTCATTCGGCATAACAGCCTCAAGTTCCATCCGTGTTGCTACACATGGCCAGATTTCATTGTTTCTCATTGCCATGTGTATTCCATGGTATAGATAAACCACATCTTCTTGATCCATTCGTCCGTTGATGGACACTTAGGCTCTTTCCATGATTTGACTATTGTGGAGAGTGCTGCTATGAACATTGGGGCCCATGTGCTCCTATGCATCAGCACTCCTGTATCCCTTGGGTAAATTCCTAGCAGTGCTATTGCTGGGTCATAGGGGAGTTCTATTGTTAATTTTTTGAGGAACCTCTCAGAAACATGAGCAATTATCAAGGAATACTATGAAAAACTATATGCCAAGAAACTGGACAACTTAGAAGATATGGACAAATTCCTAAACACACACTCACTACCAAAATTCACACCGGAAGAGATAGAAAACCTGAACAGACCGATAACAAGTGAGGAAATCGAATCAGTTATCCAAAATCTCCCAACAAATAAGAGCCCTGGGCCAGATGGCTTCCCTGGAGCATTGTACCAGACATTTAAAACAGAATTAATACCCATTCTTCTCAAGCTATTCCAAAACATAGAAATTGAAGAAAAACTTCCAGACTCATTTTATGAAGCCAGCATCACTTTGATTCCCAAGCCAGACAGAGACCCAGCAAAAAAGGAGAACTGCAGGCCAATATCCTTGATGAATAAAGATGCAAAAATCCTCAACAAGATCCTTGCAAATCAAATTCAACAGCACATAAAAAGAATTATCCACCAAGATCAAGTGGGATTCATTCCTGGGTTACAAGGCTGGTTCAATATTCGCAAATCAATCAATGTGGTACTTCACATCAACAAAAGAAAAGATAAAAATCATATGATCCTGTCAATAGATGCAGAAAAAGCATTTGACAAAATACAGCATCCCTTCTTAATAAAGACCCTCGAAATCATTCTGATTATCTTTAAATGTTTGTTTGCCTAAGCTACCCAACTTGAGGTAAATTTCAGAAAAATCGTCACAATATTTCATGTATAGACCATCTTCTTTGTATATAAAAAGCCTTTCTCACTATAGCCTAAAAGCACTATAGCCTTTATTATTCACTTGAGGCCAGGTTCACTCCTAAATCTCTAAGTCGATATGTAAACCATATCCTCTCTAAACCTGATCTGACAATTACTAGAAACCCACCCCATAATAACCCAAGAGACCTGGTTTAATGAAAGTCATCATACAGCAGGGGATTTAACTCAAAAATGGAAGGGCCCCTACCAGGTCAAGTTATGTACTCCCACTGCAATAAAGTTACAGGGACACTCTTCATGGACTCCTATATCTAGGATAAAACCTCTACCACCTTGACAGGAGACCAATGATCAAACTTATGTGCCTTCTTATTTCCTGTAAACCTATAGAAGACCTCAAACTTCTCTTCAAACAAAATTGATGGTTGTACCTTTGTTTTTCATTCTCCTTTCTCCAGTTTATACTAACAATTCCTTCTTACAGTGCGGCATTCAAAAGGATTGCTACAGACATGTGAATTACAAGCCGGAAAGACCCATCTGATTCCTGATGCGTGTTCCCACTCCATCAAAGGATACTTCAAGCCTGACCTCTAAAAATCTTCTTGCTGGTAGCACTGCCAGACACTGGACTCCATCACTGCAATAATTTCAAGCCAACAGATGATCCTTCCTGTTCAAGAAGATCTGTACAACAATGTTGCCCATGTTGGAATCAGCTGTCTCTGCCTTTGGTCATTTGGGGAAGGTAGAGTGGAATTAAAAATGTTGACCCATAGGTAAAGACATCTCTACACCCCTACTCAGCAGGAGGAAACTACAGAAGATGAGACTTTCCACCTTCAGCAACCTTAAAGATTTAAGGGTCAAAATTGTTCAGGGGGGAAATGATAAGAGAGCCTAAGGCCCGTGTGGCTAGTGGCTACCTCATTAGACAGAGCACTTCCAGATCATATTTTCTTGGTAACTTGGATTTGCCTTTGATATTATCAGCATCAACCACTTTTAATGGTTATTTCCTCCTGTGCCATCAAGCTTAATCAGAGTCCCAAGACTCTTCCCTCTCTAGCTGTGCCTAAAATGTCTCTCTGGGCCACAGATTGATAATTGGCCTTGAATGTTCATTCTCCCCCTCTTCCATAGTAATGGCAATTTTAGCTAGACACATGGCTATCCAGAGTAAATACTACATTTTTCCCTTGCAGAAATTTGAATCCATGAAACTACTTTTCGGTCAATGAGATATAAACATAAATTCTTGCAAGACATTCCAGGAACTTACTTTATAAATGAACCGGCTTTACCCTTTTATTGTCTTTTTTCTTACTGCCTGGAATGAAAAACCAGAAGGCTGAAATTATAGCCATGATCTTATACCATGAGGTGATCTGGGAAATGGAGACCATACCACAGAAGCACTTACTTTAACAGGGCTTATATTAAGTACTTACCTCCCTTAATGCTCACAACCCCCAAATATACATAAGGATATTTAAAAGAAGTGACTTGTCTAAGATCACATTGCTAGGAGATGATGACCTCAGGATTTGAACCCCAGTCTGGGTGGCTCCATAAACCATGTCCTTTGCTGGATGAGTCCCCTTGGGTGAAGTCTAGGCTGTACAGAGAGTGGGGAAGGGGGCACAATTCTGGTTTTACAAAGTCAGCAGAAGCTCTGAACTCCAACTTCTTACACCCTTATCCCAGCAAGGTTCAATCATTCAGGGAAAATGCAAGGGTCAGCTGTGTTCACATCCTTCTGTAAGGCATTCTTGGAGAATGAGGCCACACCACTTAAAGCCAGTTCCCTAAAATTCAACTCTTTTTGGAGGGCTTTTGTACCTGTCTGGCTGTTCTTTTTGTCCTCATTTTAGCAATCTAGGAATTTGGAAATTCATTTATCTAGGGTGAAACATCTGACTTACTGCATTTCTAATAGTGAATATGTATATATACTAGAATATATATATAGAGAGAATATAGAATATATATATTACAATAATGGAATCAAAAGTGTCTTTGAGTGGCAGGAAGTGGGAGGAAACTTTTGGGTTTTTTCTTACGTTTATTTATTTTGAGAGGGAGGGAGTGGGTAGGGGCAGAGAAAGGGGAGGGAGAATCCCAAGCAGGCTCCATCCTCAGCACAGAGCCTGACACAGGGCTGGATCCCACAACCCTGAGATCATGACCTGACCCTAAATCAAGAGTCAGTTGCTCATCAACGGAGCCACCCACACGTCCCAAGAAGTGGGAGGAAACTTTTAAAAGAGCAATCTTGAGCCAGAAGCCAGAAGAATTTTCTTCGCATCACCTCTTTTCAGACGATGCAGAACACAACAGGCCAGGAGTGGAACTCCACAGAGAAGTCAGGAGGAGAATAGGTGACCCTCAAATTCAAACTCATGTTGGTGGAAATGAGAGAGACAGTGAGCTTGAGGGAGTCAAGCATCTCAGCTTTATCAAGAACCTCATTGAAGGGGACAAAACAAAGATCCGTGGAGGAAAACCAAGCTCTTGTCCATAGGAGAACGCACAGTGCAACAGCAGCCTAAAACTGGAAGAAGACCCCTATTCCTCCATTACCCTCTGAACTACCGCTAGTCAACCTACTTCACAGAGACATCATGAGGGCCTGGCACCATCGGTTAAAGCTGAGCACAGAGACAGACACTAAAAGTGCATAAGTAACTGTGAATATGCTTACCCAAATCAGAAGAACATTTCTTTCACAGCCAAGGAGGCCAGCATCTAGACAAGGTCCTAAAGAAGATCAAAGTGGACAAGGGGAAAGCTCTAAGATAAAAATGTGATCTGAGGGGACTGATTCTCCACAAGTAGCTCCTTCCCCTGAGGAGGGGGGCCCAGAGCTGAAGAGTTACCACTCTTTTTCAGGGAGTTAATACCATTGTAGTAACCAGTCTGGCCCAGAGGCTGTCTTGGCCTCCTAGACCAGAACTGCAGCCAGGGCCAGGAAGATGGAGGCAGTACAATTGCTACACGAGACTTACAGTGTCTGGTGGTGTATGGTCCATGGGAGAAGTCTCTCTGCAGACAAGGAAAGTTGGGTTCACCTGCAGTTTTATGCTGGATCAGCCTGGATTCCAGAAAAACAATGGAAAACGAGTACATGCTTCTTCATCCCTTCCTGCAATTTGCCAATATGGTGTGCACCATATGTTCAAAGGAACAATGTGCTAATAAAAAGCCTCCTATGAGATTAGAATATCAAGGAAAACGGCACATTTGTGCTTATAAGTTAGGGTGGAAAGTTTACTACAGCTAACTCTACTAACAGCCATACTTCAGTCCCTTCAGCATAGTCCATGCTTCCTGCTTACAGGCCTGTTAGACCCGTGGGTTGCAGACTTGTGGATTGCCCATAGACCCCTCACCCCTCCAAAGGTGCCTGCTTTGGGGTGGGATATTTGTGTTAGGATACAGACAGACCCTTATGTTTAAAAATGGGAAAACGGGGCAGGGGGAAGGCTCCTGGATGGATTAGTCAGTTAAGCATCCAACGTTGGCTCAGGTCATGATCTTGCAGTTAATGAGTTCAAGCCCCACATCGGGCTCTGTGCTGACAGCTCAAAGCCTAGAGCCAGCTTCAGGTTCTGTGTCTCCCTTTCTCTCTGCCTCTCCCCTGCTCGTGCGCTCTCTCTCGCTCTCTCTCTCTCTCTCTCAAAAATAAACATTAAAAAAATGGGAAAATTTAGGCACCAGGGTGACACAGTCTGTTGAGCATCCAACTCTTGATTTCAGCTCAGAACAGGGTTGTGGAATGCAGCCCCACATCAGGCTCCTTGCTGAGCATGGAGCCTGCTTGACATTCTCTCTCCCTCCCTCTCTCTCTGCCACCACCTGTCTCTCCCCTTCCCCACTCATGCTCTCCCTCTCTCTTAAAAAAAAAAAGGAGAATGTTTCACAAGTTATCACTCATTCCAGTTAATAAATATCATTTATTATCAAAACAATAACATAATTTATTTAATGAAAACATTGTTTGTAACTACCAAATACCCACGTTTGAAGTAACTGTAACAGCTTATAAATGAGACCGTCTTCAGCTGAGAATTGCCAAGGATTTCAGGAAAGAAACAGCCAGAGTTGGTTTCTGTGCATTTTCCTCTTCAGAACACAGACTACCTTAGTACTTGATCCTTCTGGTTTTAAATGTAATGACTCTGAACTGTTGAGTATTTTAAGCCACAGAGTAAGCTATTATTCTGTCTCCTGCCCTCCCCCAAACCCAGAATTCTTAACTTGGAAAATGTTGTTTTATGTTTTTTCTTAGTAACCTGAGACGTCTATGAGTTAGCACTGGGCTAAAAACACAGGGCACTTTGCCAGTGTTATTTCCACTTGTAACCATTTTGTATATTTCTGCTGCTTAAAAATGTTTAAGGCTGCTTCCCAATCCTAAATACATAATACGTTGAATTTAAAATTTGTATAGAAGTCATCAGCTATTGTCTTTAGGAGACTTTGTTTATCACATGCTAAGTATGGTTAATGTTCCGAATTCACCATAGGATTAAAGCCAAAAAGTAAGCTTTTGCATGACTCACTTTTAATTTCTTGTGTACTTCCTAAATGTATAGTCCTGGGAGTGTTGGAAAAGGCTCAATGTTTTTCACTTGGGTTTTCACAGCAGTTTCCAACACTGTTTTATTACTAAGAGCAGAGGATTCTGTGCTCTCCCACCCCCACCAATCAGATGAAGTTGTAAAAGTACTGCCCTGGAAGGAGTGGCTGAGGTGGGAAGTTTGTAACCATCATGATACACATGGGTCTAGGAAAGAATCCTCAAGAAGCGGTACAGATCAAAGGGAAAATTTTATTGAGGAGCAAGTGTGTCTCTACTGATTGCTCATTAGTAAGAATTTTTCAGCCTAATAAATAATATGCACACTTTATTCCTTTAAAAAAAAATGACAGAATCATTTGGTGTCTTGGCTTTTGAGCTGGTCACCAACGGAGATCTCTGGGAACTAGCCCAGATGTGTTACCCATTTTAAGCAGTGCCACAAAGTAAAAACAGCAGCCGGTGACAACTGAGCAGTTCTTTACAGATCTTGTGTTAAGTACTTACCTCACTTTAGGGCTCACAACAACCCCCAAACCATGACTTTCCTGAGAGTAAGAGTCGTGTTGTCTTGGTCACTGCCGAACTACCATCTCTTTCTTCTCTCTCTACCTGGGGTATACCATGTCTACGATACCTTTTGGTTGAATGAATGAAAACATATAAGATACTTCTTAGTGCCATCTCACATTCCATCAGCCTCCCCTAACTATTGTTCCAGCTACTGCATAGACCAGCACCACAGTAGCCTCTGAGCACCTTCACACAGGCACAAAATACATGCCTTACCTGCACTCCATACTTTCTGCTCCTTGCCTTGGGGCTTCCTTTGGACACACAGGTGTGTGTGCCTTGAAACCCCACCATGTATGTGTGGTGTGGAAATGTGGGGCAATTACCTCAAGGGACACACCTTTAACCAATGGGAGACAGGAGTCGATGAATAAATAATTTCTGTTCTTTTCTCCAGTGGACTATTTGGATACAGAATTTATTTCACTTTTACAGGACAGTCATGATGGTCCCTTGGGATCAAACAATTAGCAGTGACCAACTCAGTAACCTACCTTACTGTACCCTGTAACAGACCCTCTCCCTGTCTTCCTGCTTCACTTCTTTGTCTCTCCATCCTGCTTTGTGGACTCACAATCACTAGTAAAGAAATAGCCTAGAAGTCCTCTATCTCAGGCCCGTCTTTTTGGAGAGCCCAGATTAAGATAAAGTAAGTGAATCTACCTTTGAATACTTTGTCTAAAAACATTATCCATATGAATTATTGTATACTAGGTCATCTTATTTTAATTACTAAATTCCAATCAAAAGAAATGAGGGATACCTTCTTCCAGAACCACGTAACCTGTCACCCTGGATACTGATGGTAGCTATTTATGTAAGTTGTGAGAGCGTGGCCCTGAGGCACTAGGACCCCATTCTGACCCCTGTAAGTTTTATTTCTCTGCAAGAAGCAGGGCCCCTAAAGGACTCTCTGAGGACAGAAGGATGTGACATTGCTATGTCAGGGTCCATCTCAGAATGCATGAGACAAATGTTCACAGTAAATGGTGGTACAGCAATGCCTTCCAACTATGTCTGGAAAATTATACAAATCTCTGAAGTTCATCAATTCTACCAAAAAGCAGCAAACCTAAAAAGGAGCTGATAGCAGAATCAACTAGCACTAATAATAAAATAATAGATGTGATTTTTTTTTTCTCATATCTGTTGAACATTTACGCTCTGTCAGGCCAGGGTTTATCACTTTAGATCTTTACAAAAGCCCTTTAATAATATTACTTTTTTAAAAATGTTTTACTTATTTCTGAGAGAGAGAGAGAGAGAGAGAGAGAGCATGGGAGGGTCAGAGAGAGAGGGAGATACAGAATCTGGAACAGGCTCCAGGCTCTGAGCTAGCTGTCAGCACAGAGCCCAATGCGGGGCTTGAACCCACGAACCGTGTGATCATGACCTGAGCCGAAGTCAGACGCTTAACCAACTGAGACACCCAGGCGCCCCTAATATTACTTTCAACTTACAGGTATCTGGAAGGTTTAGCCATCATTAGACCTCACCCAGGTTCTCACTACTATATACAGTAGATGCCAGCCAACTTCTGGACTTCTTTTACACGAGAGAGGAATAAATCTCTCTCTCTCTCAGCCAGTGTTGTACTGATGATTTATTTTATAGGTAGCTGAGATTTATTATAAATGTTACATTTACCTAATTTACAACAGTTTTCTGGTACTACTTGTGGTTCAAGCCCCAGTGCAAAAACTAGGGAAATATACCTTAGTAGACATTCTCAAAAATTGTAGTCATAAAATACTCCTTCCATCATGCAGCAGAAAAAGGAAAATCAGCAATGATCTGATATAGGGAAGGTATATCACAGAAAAAAACTAAGTCCCACAAGAAGCTTTTCAGTGTTCCAAGACCTTTTATAGATATAAGGACTGTATTTCCCCCATCCCAAAATTGATACAGAGTAAGTTATAAATATTAATGTACCTACAGAGATTTTCAATAGGACTACAGGAAATAATGATATTTCACTCATTTATTCATTTAAAATAATTTATTAAGCCCCAGAAAGCTATAGAGATGAAATGGTGAGTGAGACAGGGCCTTAGAAGGCCAAGTCTGTGAAAGAGGCACCCAAAGAGACAGCCTCAGGGCTCCAGTGGAACTGACGTGGCAGTCCAGGGAGTCACAGACGAGGGGTCCCATATAATGTTGAGAGAGGAAGAGAGGCTTCCTGGTGGGGGTGATGCCCGAGTGAGTCCTGAGAGTTGCATAGGTGTTCCAGGAGGATAAATCTGGGTAAGGGTTAGCAAGAAAGGCAGGGAGAGAGCCCGGGCACACCCGGAGAACACGGAGCAGCGTGGAGTGATAGGACACATGGGGAGGAGTGAGAAGAGACGAGGCCGCTGATGTATAACGGAGCCCATCATGAAGGCCCAGCACCAACGTGTCTACATCACCCGGAAAGCTGTGCCAAGCATGGAATGCATTTAACCCTTCAGAACCATTGTAGTTTAGAAAGACGCTTTGCTCTGGCTCACCTCGCCAACACTAGGAATCAAGGAACTGGTGTGATTAATTTTTTGTAATTATAATTTGATAGGAACCTACAAGTGAGCCTTGGCCTTATTTGGGAAGGTAATTTGGCTTGGTGAGTGTTCATGCTTGATTCTGTCCTTTTAGGCCATACCTGGTGGATCTTTGAAGTCCAAAAAAGAGATGCATGCCATTCATTTAAGATACCAGTTCCAGCAGAAGCCAGGAGCAGGGACTGGAGGTAAGGCTCAAGATTCAAGACTAGGGTTCAGTGATAATGATATCAGCTAGATGGCTGCAGGGAGGCTGAGGACCAAACAGGTGCCTGTGCTCACCCTATATATGGTCCTTCTAAGGGAATTTTCTTCATATCAGAATAGTCTCTGCAGACTCTAGAGGCTTTCTAGGGGATGGGACCTGGGTTGGCCCCTGATGGCTCCCAATATAATGAAGAAACCCCCGCACCTTTCTCTACCAGCCTGCACATGCTTTGGCCAAGGGTGGTGATTTGCAATTCCATGCCTTGTTTTACGCAGTAAGGAGCAGGAAGCCAGGTGCCGGGCAGGGATCGAGCTTGCTTTGTTCATTGCTGTATACTCAGTACGCAGCACAGTACTGAGCACACGATAGGCACCCCAAAAATATCTATGAAATCGTTGTGCCTTTTCATATAAACCAAAAACCGCAAATACATATCATGTTTACCATGTATTCTAAGCATCTTACAAATACTTTATTGTCAGAACAATGCTATAATGGAAGTACTATTATTATTCCCTTTTTACAGATGAGAAAAATTAAGAATAGAGATGTTAAGTACTTGCCTAAGGTCACACAGCTATAGCATAAATTCTGCAAAAGGTACAAATTCCCAATTAGAAAATAAATAAGTACTAGGGATGTAATGTTCATGATGACTACAGTTAACACTCCTCTGTTAAAAGAAATTAATATTTGTTACATGAATGCTAGCATTTATGGTTCCTTTGAGACCCCAGTATTTTTTCAACTTGGGGTACTTGTAGGTTTTAGTTGTTAATTATGAGGCACTATTAACAGATAAAGATAAATGTGCTCATTTTCTAGATATAAATGGCAATGCAAGTGCAATGCTGAAAGAAAGGAGCAACACATGAGTGGGAGAGAACCTGAAAACCCTCCCTCTGACCCCCATTAATCTTCAAGCCCAAACACCCAACCTTGGACTCTCTGGTAAGGCCCCCCCACCCTGTTGCCCCCAGTCATCAAGGTCTCTGTCACATTACTCAGCTTTCTGCTCTTCAAACAAGCCAAGCACACACCTTCTCAAGGACTTCACATATGCTCTTCCCTCTGCTGCAAATACTCTTCCCCCAGGTTTTCTCCCGGCTGGATAATTGCTCACCGTTCAGGTCTCAGCTTATGGGTCACTCCTTTTTGAGGCCATCCTCACATACCCAGTCTAAAGAACTACCTTCCAGTCCTTACCCCCATCCCATTAACCTGTGTTATTTTCTTCTAGCCCTTGCCAGTCATAGGAATACTCATTTTTGTTTGCTTCCTATTTCCTTATTTATTTCATCTTCCCACTTGGGAATATAAAACCCATGAGGTAGATCAGGGAGGTTGGCAGCATGAAGACAGAATGCAGTTCATATGTTTCCAGTGACAAATGATTCAATAAATTACCTATTTTTGCCAAGCACTGGCCATCGCTGAGTCAGATGGAGAAAGGACTCGAATCTCCATGCACCCGTCTCTCAGTGCCTGAATCATGCTGGATAAAATGCCCAAGCCCCAGAGATCCTGCGTCAAAGGCCCCCTGATAACACTCACTTGCCTGCAAGGGCCCCCTTGCCAGTCTGAGAAACCAAATACTTTGGGCATGAAGTAGATGACGGTAGAGAACTCAGACCAAGCGGAGGTCTCGCAGCACCGAGGGTGTTGGAAATCTGTGTGACCGCTGCTGAGGTTGCTGGGGAAACAGAGATGGTGCCGCCTCTAGATCCAGGAAGGATTTCCTGTCGTTGTTCCAGTTTTATATCCTAGGCTGTGGCGTAAGATTTCACTTGGGAAAAAAATGTTTCTTTAGTTTAAAAAAGACATAGTTTGGAAACCATTCCTTTAAAGGGTTTCTCCTCATTGTATGCAAATTAATAGTGCTGGAAGGAAAAACTTTTTTAGCAAAGGTCTTTCTCAACATTTAGAATAAAAGCTATAAATATTGTCCTTCTCAGGTAGAAATTTGAAACCTTCAGGGCCAAGCACCCCTCTTGCAGTCCCAGGGAGCTGAACACATTCACCCCTCTGTCCACCCTTCTCTCCTTACCGGGTGGTGGGTAGCATTCATTGCCTGCTCCAGGCAAAACATGTTAGAAATGTAGAATGTTCAGACATGCCAGTGACCTTTACCTATACTTCATATAAGAAGGTGGGAAGAGAGGCCCCTGGGTGGCTCAGTCAGTTAAGCGTCTGACTTCGGTTCAGGTCATGATCTCATGGTTCATGGGTTTGAGCCCCACGTCAGGGTCTGTGTTGACAGCTAGGTCAGAGCCTGGAGCCTGCTTCAGATTCTGTGTCTCCCTCTCTCTCTGACCCTCCCCTGCTCACTCTGTCTCTCTCTCTCTCTCTCCTAGAAATAAATAAAAATTTTAAAATAAATAAACACAAAAAATAATTTTAAAAAAATTAAAAAAAAAAAAGGTGGGAAGAGAGTGGCGAACCTGGTGGCTCAGTCGGTTAAGCATCCAGCTTCAGCTCAGGTCGTCATCTCATGGTTCATGAGTTCGAGCCCCACACGGGGCTCACTGCTGTCAGCCGGTCAGTACAAAGCCTGCTTTGGATCCTCAGTCCCCCTCTGTCTGCCCCTCCCCTGCTTGTACTAACCCCAAAATAAATATTAAAAAGAAAAGGTAGGAAGAGAAAGCAGGAAAATAATTGCCCTATAAATAACTCAGTCGATGGGCATCCTACACCCAAACCCTGCCAAGCACCCACACCTCTTAGGGGTAAGGTGATGACAGGCTGGCTAGCAGCTAATGGTGCACATCAGCATCTCAGAAGCTTTGGCAAAAGTCTGCTCACAGCCATTGGGCTGATTGGGAATGTTTAGCTGACAATAAATGTCTTCCTCTCACTTGTAAAGTGCTACTTTGCCTGCTGCCTGGGGGGGTGGGGGGGGCTGTGGAGAGTAGTGAAGATTTTGCAGCAGTGCTTCCCAGCCACACAGGCCTGGAAGCACAGAGCAGCCACCCCCACCTCTGCACTGTGACTGCCACCTCGCTGCTGCTAGGCAAGAGATAATTAGGAGCACTGGAACATGGCCAGGATTTGACAGAATGAAGAGCAGGCATCAAAACACAGGGCATTGGCCCCAGCATTTGAGCTGTGACTATGGGGTAAGTTTCATGGTCACGGTACATTTAGAAGGACCTCAGGGGTCAGGACACACTGCCTGTGACCCAGCTCTCACTACTCAATTTCCATGCCACTTTTATGCCACCCTTCCTACATACCAGCTTCTTGCTGGGGCAGCAACACAAAGGTTAGGTGACATTAGAATCCTGTAAGTGTACAGGTGGTGACTATTCACCACCCTCAAGCTGGAAGGTGACAGTCACAACTATATTTAGGGATGGAGATTAGCACAGGCTTTGGTGGGTACTGCAAGTACTGCCACAGGAGTTCTTTGCATTGCACAGGGAGCCTATTAGCAAAGTCAAACTTCCTGCCGGCCAACTGGCAACACAATCACTTTGAACTTCAGCCAGGGAGAGAACAACCTCTGATGGTTAAAGAGCCACACCCTTGTGTTTGGCCGGAAGATTGACTGAATCCAACACCCTAGGCGTCTGTGTCTTTTGCTGGGAGTCAGTTACTAAACTCTCATCATACATGTCCATCCACAGCCCTAGTCCCAAAGCTGAAGGGCTGCCCCTGGGTGTGGGTAGGGACTGGTCCCTCAGGTGGCAGGTTTTAAGTGGAGTATCTGCCACTCGCAGGAGCAGGGCAGGCATCCCAGTTCACAAGAGGTGTCAAGAGACCATGTGACCCAGGTCTTGGTTCAGAAATGGCCTAAAATTTCAAATTTTGAAATTATCTGCAAAAGAAATTATATACACAGTCACCAAGACTCCCTGATGGGGGAGTGAAGGAAAATGATATTTTTAAAATAATACTTGAAATTAGCTGCTTCTTACCAGATGACGCTACTTGGAGTCCAATGAATAACAATAATGACAGACACTCACGTAGTGTATACTGTTCCAAGAGTCCAGGAGCTCTTCTGAGGCTTGTATTTAACCGTCAGAAATACCCTATGAGGATGTATTACTATGCCCATTTTTATAGATTAGAAACTGAGTTCAGAAAGACCAAATAGCATGCCCAAAGTCACACAGCTCATAAGATCACACAGCTAATTAAGTATTGGGTCAGGATTTGAACTCAGGCTGCCTGGACTCCAGAGTCCCTATGCTTACCTACCGCACTATGAAGTCATTATTCTTAAAAAAGAAATTTTACAGGCTAAAGTAGTCACCTCTTAGCATGGAAACACTTGACAAATCACCATTTTCTGATGTCCCAGGAGTCTCGAAAAATGGAAGGGCCTCGGATCAGTCTAGCACAGCTAGTCTCCTTCATGAGGTATGCTTCTACTCTAGAGAATGGTAATTCACATTCTGGATGAGGATGTTGGAGACCCCATGCCTGGGCCTCCCTCTATGCTACAGAGTCAACAGAATCATCCTTGGTTTGGCCATGTCCACTTCTCAACTCAAGGCTCTCAAACTAAGAATCAAGAGAGCTTCTCTATATCTAATNTTGCCCTAGCCCTTCCAACAGAGTGGTAACATCAGGGGGCAGTGTCAGGCACCCAGACAAGGTGCTGGGAGGTGTAGCCTACTGTGAGCTCTAAACGACCTACAAAAGGAAAAGGTAGTTCTTCAAAGCTGTCAGTTGAGTTGGGATATCTAGTACTGGCTCTACAGAACAGGTTCAAGCAGGTGATAGGGAAAATAACAAAGTTCGTTTCTCCTTGTACTCTCCAAAGTTCTGCTCTTACAATGTATGTTTACCTAGTTTCTCCAGGAATTCTCAATATTTTGCTAGCCCAGCAGGTTGGAAGATGTCGTCAGCACAGTGACTACCTGAGCTCACATGCCACTCCTGTACTTACAAGTTTGTATAAAATTAGGCAGGATGTTTATCTTCTGTGTGTCTTGATTCACTTATCAGCAAAATGTGGATAATCTTAGGATCTACCTCATGAAGCTCTTATGAAGACTCAATAGCTTCAAGAGCTTAGAACAGGGTCTGGCATATAGTAAGTGTCCATCATTGATAGCCAATATCATCCTAATCATCAGAGACCTTGAAATTAATCAGTTTTGCTCATTAACCACTAAAGAAAAAGAGAAACAGGTTAGTAAGCATATGGAATCTTGCTCCAGTTAGAACAAGGTTGATGCCACTAGGAATGAGTTCTTTCCAAGGGGCAGCAACATGTTTTCCAGATTCTGCCTCAGGGACCCAGTTCGATGCTTGATCATAGTCATTGCTGAGAAAGGCTTCTTGAGTAAATGAATGAATGAGTGAACAAATGAATGCCTCCTCTTGCCTATGCTCTGGCCACCTTGATCTGACTGCCTCGGGGCCAGGTAAGTGGTAAGAATCTTTCACCTTTCCTTACCCTCAAGCAGGGAGCCTCCTGAATCTTCTGGGCCTCTTCAGAAACTCTTCCCAGCATGATTTCCCCACTCTCATGACTAAGAAGAGACTGATTGTCCTAAGCAGTGAATGTCAAACTTCAGTGGGCATCAGAATCACATAGAGTACTTTATAGAACACAGATTGCTGGGCCCACCCCAAAGTTTTTTATTTACTAAGTCTGGGCCAATAATTTGCATTTCTAATAATTTCCAGGTGATGCTGATATTGCTGGTTCTGGAACCACACCTTAAGAAACATTGTTCTAAAGCATGGATTTAATTATGTTGCCCACTGCTTAAAAATCTCAGAGAGTTTCCTTAAAATGTCCATGGACTAAAGCTACTAAATAAAGTCCACACTCCTTAGTCATGGGCCTTTCCAACTTATCCCCAATCCAACTTTCTGGCCTCATCTCCTGCCACTCCCCTCCATGCTCTAGCACACTGAGCTACTCTGTATTTCATGAACACTCCAATGGCCCTACCTCTGCACTGTTCCCACTGCCTGGAATGTCTTTCTCTCCTTTGCTGACAAAGTCCTCCTTGAAGACCTGATCCAAATGATAGCCTCTGTGTCACCAACTCTCCATCCCTCCAGGCATACTGTGTGTCCGTAGGCCATTGTACATGGCCCTACTATTGCTCTTGAGCATTGTCTTTTAGGTCTGTTATGTTATTGATTATGTTACTGAACTGTCATCGCCCTTCTAGCCATGACAATGTACTCTTTCTATTTGATGCCCCAAGCCCAGCACAGTGCTTGCCAAAAGGGCCAGTTTAGTATTCACATATGATGAATAAGTGAATTCCAGATTGCAATTTCCCCAGTTGATATTTGTAGCCCGATCCACAGATGTTTAATGTATTAATCAGCTGTTGAAGTAGTAATGCTGCATAACAGACACATTCTCCTTCCCCCCCCGCCCTGCCTCAAAAAAAAATTATTTCCTTTTCTTGCTTAACTAGGGCAGCTCTACTTCAGGCAGCAATTTGGCTGGGGTGGGCTACAGGCTGCAAGTTGGGTTCAGATTTTCTCTACATGTCTCCTTATTTGGGGACCAGGACCGATATGGACATGTTCTTCTCCTAGTAGATCATAAGACATAAGAGGTCAAGCCAAACCATGCAAGCACATTAATAGACTCTAGTCATGTCATGTCTGCTAACATTACATTGGCCAAAACAAGTCACATAGCCAAAACCAACATCAACAGTGGGAGATGTACTCTACTATCCACACTGTCAACAAAGCCAATGGCAAGATGTATAGACTTACAATTCTATAACAGGGAGCCAAATGGGAATTGGGAAAGAAAAATCAAGAATAATAATCCAACCTACCAAATGTACCTTTTCCCAGTTGGGGCTCTTAACAATCTGTTTATTCTGTTCAGCTGATACTACAGCATCTCAGATACCAGGTAAATCTCTGTTGCTAACACTGGACATCAAGAAGAGTATCTCTGGAGCTCAGCTTCTGCATCCGCAAGATGGACCAAGCCAAGCAATGGCCCAGAAAAACACAGGTATTTGCCCCTATGATAATAAATGAAAAAATCACATCCCATATATTTCCATTACCTTTAGGAAAACAATTGTCACTACTTATACTAAATTGTTTTGGGTTGGGGATTTGAGTTTGTTTTTTTTTTTAATTTGTGTTTATACTGCATTGTGTTTAAGATGTGGCTAATTATTTTGAAATCTCACTTGAACTTTAGCCATGCCTTCAGTTGTTCAAGTACTTAAAAAGTCATCTAAAATAGTAGATTATCCAAAATAATGTGCCGTGGTATGGCTTAAGAGTTATTCTAGGTGGTCTGATGATTTACAGATTGTGGTGTGGTCAGGCCCAGCTGGAAGTGTCCATTAGGATGGCAGAGAGAATTAAGAAATCAGAGGTCTCAGATAAGCATGTGTTCTTGTCCCTGGGCCACAACGGGGAAACTGTCCTATTACAGTACTATATATAGCAGTTATGTCCTTTTCTACAGAGTACTGGAGATTTAATCTGGGCAGAGGGCACTGTTACATACTCTCTAATGGCCAGGGCAGACCCACTGACTTTGTAGGGTGGTAACTGGAGCCAGTGAACTTATTCTTGCCTCACTGCTTCATCCGTGAAATTTTATTTGCTATAGATCTGGGTCTGGCAATTCCAGAAGAGCTGGACTCAGCCACTGAATTTTTTAAATTATCGTTTGCAAAGTCATTATATTCATCAGTGGAAACCCCCATAGCTAGAGAAATACCACTCCAGCCTATTGTGTTAGAAAATATAATTTCCATATTACTTTAATAAAATGTTACAGGGCATGACGTTTCCCTTTATCAGTCCAATTTTTCTATTCCTATTAGTAATTTCCTTGAATCAGAGGCCTCATTCACTATGATTTTACTTAACGCTTAATCCAAAAGCTGACAAGCAGCCCTGCCTAAACAGGCAGAATAGGGCCAGTGGAAGGGAGCCCTCAAAAAGACAGTTCCCACTGAAATGGGAGAAAAGGCAGCAAGCCTCCCCCCCAACATATTTTCTACTGCTAAGAATCACGTTACATGATTGGTCTTCTACAGGGCAATGACCTCTAAAAGTTTGCCGTGCCCCTTCTCTCTGAGATCTTCAGAGACATGTAGCAGCACGTAGCACACCTCCAGTCAGTGAACCTTGCCTCTCCCCACTACACAGCCTCCCACCTGCTTTTGAAAGCCAGCCAAGAAATCATCTAGTATCTACACAGATTGCCAAAGAACAGAGGCAGATTCTGTGTGAGAGCAGACAGCACAGTCCAAAGGATTCCAGAGGTAGGAAGCAGGGGTTGTGGCCCTACCACTGACTATATGGTGGCCCCGGGCAGGCACCTTTATCCTGCTGCACCTCAGTCCCCTTTCTGATCTCCTCCTCAAAGTCAGTTTTCTTGCATTCGACTCTATGTGAGCCCATTATTTGACTCTTTCATGATTTAGGATAATTTGTAAGTATTTTCTTTTTACTTGCTCTTAGTCTGTACTGTCCACTAGAATATAAACTCTTTTTGGCCATCTGAACCCCCATTGTATACCTACCACCATGCACATTTTCAGCACTCAATAAACAGTCATTTAATGAATGAATTATGTCCAGTGATCTGATTCTAATACTCCATAGCTTTTCATTCAGGCAAATCAAAAATAAAAATTGACAATTATATGGAAGAAAAAATAGCTCCTTCTGTAGTTCTCAGGGAAGAAATGGGTAGATGGATGATTAAGTGGAAAATCCCCTTATAATGTCTTTTCTAAACTCACAGAGGATAATTCATTGTTTTATATATTTGTGTTTTTATTTTTTTTTAATGTTTATTTTTTTGAGAGAAAGAGAGAGCTAGAACACAAGAGGGGAGGAGCAGAGAGAGAGGGAGACACGGAATCTCAAGCAGCCTCCAGGCTCCGAGCTGTCAACACAGAACCCAATGCGGGGCTCAAGCTCATGAACCACGAGATCACTAAGCCAAAGTCAGACACTTGACTGACTGAGCCACCCAGGCGCCCCTATATTTGAGGTGTTTTAAATACTCTGGGTAATTATTGTGAGCATAGAAATTGGAAAGTCTTTCTTATCTTTTGGGCACTTTCTTGTCTTTCTATTATCTCTTACCTGATATGTAACAATTTTAATGAACTTTTAGGTATATGGTCTAGCTTACTAACCAAGTCTAGAGTAGTTTTTCCACTTTCATTTTGTTCAGAATTTTTGCACAATTTCTGCCCACTCTGTCAACCCCAGAGATTTTCAGATCAAATGAAACCTGAAAGTGCAAAAAAGAATATCCCTACAGACTGGAATAGTTTAGTTTTCCTTGTGTTAGCAGAAACCACCTGGGCAAAGCCATTATAATTGATTGCCATTGGCCTGGTTTTCAATATAATATCTAATTGAGATGGGCTGATGGTTGGTCAGTGGTCCTGGTGTCCATCCTTACACCACTCCGTAGCCCTTTGGTTGGCATCGTACTGAGCCATCCCAAGCTAATGGACAGACCGCAAATAACTGCAGTTTTCCTCCACTCCTACACTTTTATCTCTTCTATTATTTGGTGACTTTGGCCAGAGTTTTTACCTGCTCTTTGCTTATTTGCTTTCCAAATAGATAAGATGATGTATATAGCACTTGCTATTTGTCGTTGCTCCTGACACAACAGTAGAGAGCCCAGCCTCCTTGAAGTACCTCCTCCAGAAACATAAATTTGATCCTCTGCACCATCTTCCAGATAACTTAGGACCAGAGCAAACACATCCACACACTATCAGATGTTTATGGCAAAAGTTACAGTCAATCCTTGTGGTTTTGTTTAGAGCTTCACCCTATGTGGTCAAACTGCCATGTTTCCAGGCTTATTTCCCATCTTCCTTCACTGTCATCAGAGCCAACTTTGCCTTGTTCCTCATGCAGGCTTTGTCCTTTCTTGAATCCTTGCCTCCTGAATGTTCATCCCTTAAAGCATTTTGAAGTCCAGGGCCATGAAGTTTTCGTAGGGCTGCAAGAAACCAGGTGAGCAACCTGGCCCCCGACTTCAGCTGAGGCCTTGTTATGGAGTGAACATTGGTGTCCCCCCAAATTCCTATGTTGAAATCCTAACCCCTAATGTGAATGGTATTAGGAGGTGGGGCCTTTGGGAGATAATTAGTTCATGAGAGTAGAGCCCTCCTGAATGGGATTAGTGCCTTCATAAGAAGACATGAGAGATTCTTGCTCCCCATTTGCAGACACAGCAAGATGGTCATCTCCAAACCAGGAAACAGGCCTTCACCAGACACCAGATCTGCCAGCACCTTGATCTGGGACTTCCCAGCCTCCAGAACTGTGAGAAATAAGTGTTCATTGTTTAAGCCACCCAATCTGCAGTATTTGTTGGAGCAGCCCAAACTAAGACAAGGCTGCTTAGGGTGCTAGTGGAGCCTGCGTTGGTGTGAGAATGGATGAGTAAATGCAGCCAAGCTCCCTTCCCACCAGAAACCCCGGCATCCATGCCTGCTCATCCCATAGAGCCTCTGCCAGGCCTTCATGGAACCAAATGAAGGGCAGCTTTGCTCCAGGCCAAGTGGTAGGCAACGGGCCAGGCCCAGCTACCTTGAAGCAATTAGATCACAGAGAGGCCCTGCCCAAGTCTGTGCCCCATCCCAGACCCTTTGCCAGGGCAGACTTTTGTGGGGGCGTGTTGGCCCAGAGCCTAGCATAGCTTTCACATGTGGCT
Source organism: Crocuta crocuta (assembly GCF_008692635.1). Classification (NCBI taxonomy): domain Eukaryota; kingdom Metazoa; phylum Chordata; class Mammalia; order Carnivora; family Hyaenidae; genus Crocuta; species Crocuta crocuta. The sequence goes on along the minus strand of NW_027527853.1, from coordinate 6,808,228 downwards.
CTCCTTGTAGGAATCAACAATTACCAACCTCTTGGGTCTGTGGATGGAGACACTAAGAAGCTCTGCTCTCAACCTGCCGAGACAGTCATAGCAAAGACTCACACGATTTCTAACTCTTGCAGGAATCCAGACAGATGGGGCTGATGACTATGTAAGAGGGGAAGGTGGTGCTTTAGCTTTGTCAGTGCTGGAGGAAGGGCAGAGCTTAACCCAGGACAAGGGTCAGTTCTCCTCTAAGTCCCCCACTGCCTCATCAAGTAAGCATGAACTGTCCTCAAGGCAACTCCTCCTTTAGGCAGAGAGACAGAACTGACCTGGGTTCTGCTCATTCTCCTCTCCTCGATTTCCTGGTGCCTCTGTGGATCCTCAGGACAATGTCCAGCCCCAGCCCCCTGTTCCTCAAAGCCAAAGGGAAGGCAGCATCCCAAAACCTGGGCTTGGGACTGAAACCACTCGGGCTGCCCAAGGGAGAAATTTGCAAATGGCCAGGCCTGAGAAATCAGATGACTCAAAAAGGACTCCAAGGAGACAGGCCATCGACTTAGAGATTTACCTGTGCTTACCAGCAGAAAAACAGAGGCTCCATAACCACAAACAGGTCAAAAGAAAGCAGAAACCTATAGGACAATGAGAGTCAGACATGGAGCAGACAGAGATAGGCTGGCCCAAGTGGATAGAGTGGGTGGTTCATGGCAAACCCTACAGAGGCCCAACATCTCTGTTGTGAAATTCTGGAATGCTTCCATTGGCTCAGGTCAGGGTCCTAAAGGGACGGCTTCTCTGGACAAAATGAGAGCCACTCTTGAGAAAACAACATTCAACTTTGAAAACTGATTAAGGATCACTGTTTACTGGGAGCTATGCCAGGACTTGGGAACTGCTGCAAATAAGACTGACCTATCCCTGTCCTCATAGCTTGCACATAGCAGAAAACACAGACATGGTGCTAGTGGTTACAGGTGCAGTGGGCCCTGCAAGGAAGTCCAGTTAGCAAAGAAAATAGCATTTTTTAACACTTCTCCACTCAATTCCTTAATGCAGAAATTTTGAAAATCGGTGTCAGAATTATCCAGCCCCAGTCTCATGAGAGGTTAAGAAATGAGTTATTTTGGACGCCTTGGTTGAGTGCCCATTTTCTGCTTAGGTCACGATCTCATGGTTTGTGAGTTCGAGCCTGCATCCAGCTCTGCTGATAGCACAGAGCCTTCTTCAGATCCTCTGTCTCCCTCTCTCTGCCCCTCACAAGCTTGCACTCTCTCTCTCTCTCAAAAATGAATAAACATTCATTAAAAAGTTATTTTAAGGGGACTCTTTTATGCTAGTGACTTCATAGTGGTTTACCCTAAACATTTCCAAAGCTGCTCGATAATTCATTTCAATTTTATCATCTGTGAATATCTAAATCCCTCCTGAACTTTACCTATTTACTACTTGATTGTGTTATGGCATTGCTGAATTCAGTACTTCTTATTAATTCATTCGTTGTCTCTCAGTTCTTATCTTTCTGTTTGGGAGAACCCTTACTTCCTCACTGGATCTTCTAGAAATTTCTCTCTTCCCCCTCACCACTAACTCTCCTCCTGTGGATTTTTGCCAGCCCCATTAGGTCATTTTTGAGGGGTGGGGGTCAGAAATGGAAGAAAAGCTAGTTTTGTTGCCAGTGCCCTTGGCCAGAATCTGCCCACATCCTCCCCCGGCCAAGAGCAGCCCCTTCCCTGCTTGCCCCTGCAGGCCCAAGAAGACCATGGCCAGCACCTGCCCCTGCAGGCTGGAAGCCCTCATTAACAATGTCTTTCCTGGGCCTTGGTTTCTTAGTATACAAAGCTCATTCACAGATATGTTCCCATTTGATGCGATATTGAGAAGTAGTCAAGATAGATGCTAGCATCCCTATGTTATATAAAGAGAACAAAGGTTTGCAAAGCTTAAATTAATTGTCCAGCATCATAAAACCACCAGCAACAAATGCAGAAATTGAACTCCGGTCTCCCGAGTTGTACCTGTTTGGTCTACCCCCATTCTTTGTATGTTCCAGCTCCTAATATCTGCCTCAGATCTCCTCCCTGTTTTGGTGCAAACGTTGGGTTTGAAGTATATGAAGCTCTGGGTAAGAACCATTTCCTGAAGCAGCCTCAGTCCCTCACCTGGGAGGCTGACCTTCCCAAATATATTCTTTTGCCCCTGGTCCCCAGCTTCCCAAGGAAGGAGGTAATGTCAGACCATTTCAAACTACTGATGCTGGTAATCCCAACGTAGCACTAAGCTGTGCCCTAACATCAAAAAATGTTTGGCAAATTTGTAGGAACTCTGCTGCCTGCTTATTTTCCAGCTCATTGTTGCATTTTGCCCTCAGGCTCATATGCTCCTTAAGACTTTACTTTGGGGGCACCTGGGTGGCTTAGTCAGTTAAGCATCTGACTTCAGCTCAGATCGTGATCTCACGGTTCGTGGGTTCGAGCCCTGCGTCAGGCTCTATGCAGCTAAGCTCAGAACCTGGAGCCTGTTTCGGATTCTATATCTCCCTCTCTCTCTAACCCTCCCCTGTTCACACTGTCTCTCTCTCTCAGAAATAAATAAAACATTAAAAATGTTTTTAAAAAAGACTTCATTTTGGGCCAAATTTCTGGCAAATAATCCCACCCCTTCCAATTTAGAGACTCTGATATAATCCACTTCTTCCCAATATCAGAATTGCGTTCAAGGAGTACTTAGTGTGTGCACAGAGTACTAGAGTCTCCCTATCTAAGCCTGTGATCAAGGCACTGACAGAGCTAAGGGAACCCATGGGTGCTTAACCCAGAAGGGAATTAGGGTGGAGGAGAAAAGAGATGGGTCAGGGAAGCCTCCCAAGGAAAAACAGTACCTGGGCCAGTATTTAAAAATGAGTAGCCAAGAAGGTGGTGAAGGGAGGATGATGTGGGCAGAGCGTGTGACACATGCAAGCAAATCAAGTGTGAGAGTTTATGGCACTTTGGGAGCCATGAGTAGTTTTGCATGGCCAGAGGACATATTGAGATGAGCCCATGCTGGGAGCGGAGTCTGGACGTGGATGTGGGCCAAGTAGGGAAGGGCCTTCTATGTGATGCTGAGATGATTAGGCTTCATATGGAAGGGGATGGGCAGCCACCAAAGTGTTCCAATGTAACATGATCATAGTTGTAGAAACACTTTGGCCACCTAAGGAGAATGGATCAGAGGGAAGCTAAATCTACTGAAAGAATGCTGCTTTCATCTGAGTGAGAAATACCAGAATTATCAAATAATGCATAGAAACTTAGAATATCAACACTGAAAATGATCTTGCAGATGAGTCATCTTGGCCAAATGCTCTGTTGTAGAAATGAAGTTGGGGGACGGGGGGCACCACTCTGCTGGCATCAGTGCCTCCCTTGAACCAGTTTTTAGTCCCCTCTTCCATGAGTGTGTTTGTTTCCTGAGACTGCCATAACAAAATGCCACACAGTGGGTGGCTTAAACAACAGAGATTTACCTTCTCACGATACTGAAGGCTAGAAGTCCAAGATCAAAGTGTCCACAGGTTTGGTTTCTTCTGAGGCCCCTCTCCTTGGCTTGCAGATAGCCTCCTTCTTACTCACGTGGTCTCACGTGGTCTCTCTGTGCTTATCTGTGTCCTAATCTTCTCTTCTTATGAGAGCTCACTTTAATGTACCTATTGTAACTTAAATACCACTTTAAAGGCCCTATTGCCAAGTACAGTAACATAAGGTATTAAGAATTAGGGTTTCAATATATGGAGTGAGGGGAAAGGGACACAACTCAGCCATAACAATGAATAACAAAGAGTGTATTCGTAGATGCATAGGGAAAGGAAGGTGATGACAGTTACCTGGATATCAAAGGATGAATTCACAGCAGAAATAGGGAGAACAGGCAGTCCAGGCAGAAGGAATAAATGAGCAGCATCCCTTCTGGAATGTCAGTCATGATAAAGTTCCTTGCATCATAGAACCTACATCATGAGCAGAGTCTCATGTCCACTCAGATGCTCACACACCATGCTCCTGCTCAGGCACACAGCACATAGTTTACCAGATACCTCCTCAGCGGGTCACCTCTAGCTTGTTCACACATCCTGCACAGTCAGTGGAAACAAAAGTGAGGGTCTCTTCCAGATCAGTGAGGAATGTGTTAAGTTACCTCTTCATTTAGCACTGCTCAGTAAAAGAATCCCAACACTAAATTAATACCCTGCAGCTGTCCCCTTGCATATGTTATCTTGTTACCTTGTGATGGTCCCAATGATAATGGGGAAAGGCTTGCATCGAAGTAAGCAAACACAACACAAAGTTGCATTATAACTTTCAAGCTGTTAAAGTAAAACTAAAAGACATTTCAGGAAGATGCCAATAACAATAGTCTATGAGAATAATGGGACTGACATATCTAGTTCTCCAAATTTTCTATAAAATTATATGAAAAATACATTTAATGACATTTAGGCCTCATTCCACAATAACATCACTTGTTTACATACCCTTTGTTTCCTCGTACAGTGTAATAAAATACTCTGTGTTTTAAGTCTCTAATAAAGTTCACTACCAACACAAAACATGTCCTCTCTTCCATAATTATCAGTTTCCAAAAAATCAGTTGCTGAGTTTTTAAAAGTAGAAATTAAGGCGTGTTATAAAAATTTTTTGTGTTTACCCATTTACAAAATAAAGTTATTCTAGAACACTTGAAAAATAGAGGCAAGCACTTGGGGGAACAAAAAAGTCACCTAATCCGACTCTACTAACATTTTGGTGACGTTTTTATGTATAAATATTTAATGGAATCAAACTATAACTTGCTTTTTACTTATCAATACATCATAGACATTCCCTCCATATATCCATTATTTTTACATATCATTTTTATGATTGCCCACTATCTACCTTTGTATGGATATACCTTACTTTACTTAACCAAGTCTCTTTTGATGCAGAAGTAGGTGAGATTTTTTTCTTCCAGTCATAAATTAGACCAGAATGAACCATGATGATAAATCAGAGCATATGTCCACGAATATTTCCATGGAATAAATTTCTAGCAGTGAAATGCTGAGTCAAACACACTTAAGACTTAGGATGTATATTGTCTAATTACTTTCCAAAAATGTACTAATTACCTTCTCATCCTATTTTTCTCTCCAGCATTGGATATCATAATTTTAAAAACCTTATCCAATTTGAATAAGAGTAAAATGGCATCTCATTACTTTATGTCAAAATCTTTTTGAATCTCAAAATTTTGCTCATAGATCTGCCTATGTCCATACAGACTTAACCCTTCAAAAAACACATTTCTCCAACATTCCATACTTGTTTGTTTAGTGTCTATTACATCCTAAGCTCTGTACTAAGTACCTTTTCATAATGGGTTGTATTTATTTCATGTTTACTGACCTATACTTTATCTCTGATTTTTCCACATTGCCAAGAATTACAGTGAAAATAACCTAACAGCCCATAATTTTCCCATGGGCACACCTGGAACTTCCTAATATCTGTCTTATGTCTAGTCCACCAGTTATCTGATACTTTTAGTTATTTTAAGATTTATATTTTAGCCAATGATTCCACAGTTTTACCTCCAGAAACAGCTGGGTGGATGCCATATGCTCAAATGGTTTATTTACATCTAAATTGTCATCCTGTTCTAGAACATTTTGTGCATGTATTATCATTTGGCATACACCATCTGGCTTGGCAACTGCCAAAAGCAATTTAATTGTCCAGCATTTTGTCTAAGGTGCTATTGGTGGAGTATCTCAGAAACACTAGACAATAGCCATGTATGAAATGTGCCAATAAAGGAAGGAAGATCAAATTTAAGGTTAAAAAAAATAGAAACAATAGTATGAAATCTTTCTAAAATCCAGTACTGTCTTTATTTACTAGTCAGGAGTAAATGGACTTAATTCAGTAGTAGGAAAGTGTTTTCAGTGTTTAGAGTGTATATTAATCAGGCTTCTCTCAGGAAAATGGAGCTCATGCCAGATGGTTCATTGGAGATAAGTTAATACAGGGAACCCATCATAAAGATGCTAGAACAATTGAGAGGCTGAATAAAGGACAGTGAGATGACCTAGAAGATTTAGAGCCCTGGAAAGTTTTACACCGCATTATCAAAACCCGGAAGCCAGAGCAACTCGGCAGAACCTAGATACTCAAGAACTCACCTAAAGCAGAGAAAGGGGGAATGCAGGACCCTGGATTTTCCCTTTCTTTTTTCTCCAGTCTCTGTCATAGGTTCCCCACAGGTGAAATGTAGACAGGAGGCAATTGGCAAAGAAACTTGGAGAAAGGCACTCTACAGGGGCAGCCGTGCTGGGAATTAGAGAAGAGTGCAGGAGGTAGGTGTGGGATCTCAGGTCAGATAAGCAAATGAGTGGCACAATGCATCAGCAAAGAGCTGGAATTTTGCCATGAAGAGGATACTTCTCTCTCATGGAAGAAAGCCCAATGCCTCAGTTTCCCCAGAAGTCCAAATTTCTTGCCCTTAAACTCTAGTGTCTCCATGAATACCCACCACCCCTTATACTTCTCACTCTTAAGCTGTTTGCACTTTGACCAGTGCTACTCACATTTCATCATCTTTGTCCATGGAGACTGACCTAGACTTTGACCAACTTTGTACTCTGCTTTTTCAGAGCTCTGGACTTTGGGCCTATATCCAGACTTCTGATCTTTGCCCAACCCCATGGATCTATCTGCACTTTCTACTTCCAGTTGTTCTCTCCCAAAATCAATGAAACCATAACTAGAGGCTTATATGTATTACAGTCATAATGGTAACTCATGTCATGACTGAAAAATCATATATATCTATCAGATACTGGGAGGAGCAAGAAGAAATATGGGAATAGAGTGAGCTAAGTCCTCATCTGATGCAGGAGGCTAATAGGTAGCATTTAAAGTTTGGAAATGAAGTTGGAATTATTTGAGCATATAAGTTAGAGACCTGGACATAATCAACAAAATTAAAAGCACACTATTAAAAAGTAATAAAATGGTTGCCCATGGGCAGTATAGCTGCCAAGGAAAGGGTGAAACAAGGGTCCATTACATTTCATTATAAACACTTCAGTAGTATTTGATTCTTTTTTTTTTTTAATATTTTTATTTATTTCTAGGAGAGAGAGAGAGAGAGACAGCGCGAGCAGGGGAGGGTCAGAGAGAGAGGGAGACACAGACTCTGAAATAGGCTCCAGGCTCTGAGCTGGCAGTCAGCACAGAGCCCGATGTGGGGCTCGAACCCACGACTGTGAGATCATGACCCAAGCGAAAGTCGGATGCTTAACCGACTAAGCCACCCAGGCGCCCCTTGATTCTTTTTAACCATCATAGATTCTATACTCAGATTTTGCACTTGCTGTTCCCTCTGTCTAAAATACTCTTATCCCACATATCCACATGGTTAGTTCTCTTATTTCCTTTGGACCTTCCCTGAGCACCCTATTTTTTTAAATTTTTTATACTTTATTGTCAAGTTGGTTTACATATAACACCCAGTGTTCATCCCGACAAGTGTCCTCCTCCATCATCCCCCTTCCCCTCTCCCCCCACCCCCCTCAACCCTCAGTTTGTTCTCAGCATTCAAGAGCCTCTCATGGTTTGCCTTCCTCCCTCTCCCCAACTATTTTTCCCCTTCTTGTCCCACTTCGTCCTCCATTAACTTCCTTCTAATCCACCTATGTGTGCAAACATATGGTATTTGTCCTTCTCTGCCTGACTTATTTTGCTCAGCATAACACCCTCAAGGTCCATCCATGTTGCTACACATGGCCAGATTTCATTCTTTCTCATTCCCATGTAGTATTGCATTGTATAAATATACCACATCTTCTTGATCCATTCATCAGTTGTTGGACACGTAGGTTCTTTCCATGTTTTGGCTATTGTTGAGAGTGCTGCTATGAACATTCAGGCACATGTGCCTCTATGCATCAGCATTCCTGTATCCCTCAGGTAAATTCCTAGCAATGCTACTGTTGGATCCTGGGAGAGTTTTATTGTTAATTTTTTGAGGAACCTCCATACTGTTTTCCAGAGGGGTTGCACCAGCTTACATTCCCACCAGCAGCGTAAGAGGGTGCCCGTTTCTCCACACCCTCGCCAGCATCTAGAGGCTCCTGATTTGTTCATTTTAGCCAATCTGACCAGCGTGAGGTGGTATCTCAGTGTGGTTTTGATTTGTATTTCCCTGATGATGAGGGACACTGAGCATCGTTTAATGTGTCTGTTGGCCATCTGGATGTCCTCTTTGGAGAAGTTTCTGTTCATGTCTTCTGCCCATTTCTTCACTGGATTATTTGTTTTTTGGGTGTGGAGTTTGAGGAGCTCCTTATATATTTTGGATACTAGCCTTTTATCTGATATGTCATTTGCAACTATCTTTTCCCATTCCATCAGTTGCCTGTTAGTTTTATTGATTGTTTCCTTTGCCATGCAGAAGCTTTTTATTTTGATGAGGTCCCAGTAGTTTGTTTTTGAGCACACTATTTAAAGTGGCTACTTCCCTCCATTCTGTGCTTTCTCTCCATACTGCCTCTTAATATTATATATAATTTTCTCATTCATTTTGCTTCTTTTCTGTCTGCCCCAATTGCATGGCAATCTTCATAAGCACTGGGGCTTTGTTTCATTGGTAAATGCCAGCACCTGGAACAGAGACAGGCACTGTTGACTGTATGAATTGTGTGTGTGTGTGTGTGTGTGTGTGCACGTGTGTGTGTGTTACCCAGTGGGGGAAAAATTAATGACCATTAAGTGTTTTAGAGAAATCCTCCCCTTTCTTTTGCATGTCTGATTTTGTTTTGTTATTTTTCACATTGGGATAGTTCCTGGAAGATTAACTATACCTGAAGTTTTCCAAGGGGGTTAACTTCTTTGTACACTTATCCTTCAGAGATTCCTTGAAGTTCAGCCTAACAAAACATCAGGCTGGTCCAAGTGCAGGGAACTGGCATTACTGGGAAGAAGGAAAAGAGATTCCCTGGCAGAACACTTCCTTCCCTGTGAGGATGCAGGACCCAAGAAAAGAAATTTTTTTTTTTATGTTTTATTTATTTCTGAGAGAGAGAGAGACACTGTGAACAGGGGAGGGTCAGAGAGAGAGGGAGATACAGAATCTGAAATAGGCTGCAGGCTCTGAGCTGGCTGTCAGCACAGAGCCTGATGAGGGGCTCACACCCACGAACCATCAGATCATGACCTGAGCCGAAGTCAGACGCTTAACCAACTGAGCCACCCAGGTGCCCTAAGAAAAGAAACTTTAAAATGAGGGCAAGCTCCACAGAGAAATCGCATAATCAAAAGAACACAATGTCTTAATGAGTACTTCATTTTGTTTGCTTGTTTTCTTAAAATAAAATTTTCAATTATTTAAAACTAAGACGCTAAAGAATTAAAGATTAGACAGCCTTATTAACATACAGGTCTTTTAAGGGCATCTGGGTGGCTCAGTCAGTTGAGTGTCCAACTTCAGCTCAGGTCACGATCTCACAGTTCCCGGGTTCGGGCCCAGGTCGGGCTCTGCACTGACAGCTTGCTCAGAACCCGGAGGCTGCTTCCAATTCTGTGTCTCCTTCTCTCTCTGCCTCTCCCCTGTTTCATGCTCTGTCTCTAAATAATAAATAACTGTATTAAAAAGTTAAATTGAAAAAAATAATAACATAAGGCCTTTTAGATAAGAGAATATAAAAATTGCACCTTTTGAGGACTTTAAATGTGTTGTAGTCAAGGCACCTGGGTGGCTCAGGCACTTAAGCATCCAACTTTGACTCAGATATTGATCTCATGGTTTTGTTGGTTTGAGCCCTGCATCAGGCTCTGTGCTAACAGCTCAGAACCTGGAGCCTGCTTTGGATTCTGTGTCTCCCTCTCTCTCTTCTCCTCCCCCACTTATGCTCCATCTCTCTCTCTCAATTTCAAAAATAAATAAAAACAGGGGCACCTGGGTGGCTCAGTTGGTTAAGCATCCAACTTTAGCTCAGATCATGATCTCACTATTCGTGGGTTTGAGTCCGGCATCGGGCTCTGTGCTGACAGCTCGCTCAGTGCCTGGAGCCTGCTTCAGATTCTATNTCTCTCTCTCTCTCCTTCAGAGATAAATAAAACATTAAAATAAATAAATAAATAAATAGATAAATAAAAGCATTTTAAAAAGTGTTAATATATTGTAGTCAATGTACTCTTACCCAATTTCTTCTGAAAAGACCAGCAATTTCTCACAAAGGAATCCACCAGTATTAACAACCTCAGAAACACCTAATCTCTTCAGTCCTGTCAAAGGACTTCACTTTAAGCTTTACTGATGAGTCTTCCCATTAATGTGACTGAAGGAATCACTGATACAGTCAAGTAGAGAAGACCCAGAATGCAGAGTAAGACATCCCAGTCTGTTTCAAGACCAACCCTATCACTTAGGACAGTGTGACTGCAGAAGGGCCTCCCTGTTCTGAGTACTGGCCCCTTCAAGCTTCAGTTTTCTCATCTCTGGCAGGAGTAATGGAACCCATTTCACAGGGTTATAAGGATTAGATGGAACAAGGTACATGAAATGCTCCCCACAATGCTTACAATATAGTAAGTATTCAATAAGAAATGGGTATTTTTATGACTATTATCATTATTGGGTAGCTATGATATTTTGTAAAGTTAGGAAATGTCTCAAAAACAGATAAATATTAGAATTTAAATTTGATGTCAGGTGCGTCACCTTACCAATACATTCCTTGCAGATTGCCAGTCCTTAGAATCAATTGAATTAATGTATTTAAGCTTTAATTATGCATCTCTTGCAGAATAGATTGTACCCTTAACTTTGACTCAAAACAATTTCACCCAGTGTTGGTAGACGTATATTGTTGGAAAAGCAAGTATAATAGTCCCCTGTGTTCTGCTGCTGGTTCTCATGCTGTGGCCCCTACAATTCTACACTGCAGGATGATTAACAGATCTCCATCTATTGACTACCATTTTGTGGGTAGCAGTTAGATTTTAAGATGACCAACATCTATGTTTGGATTTTATCAGGTAGGGCAAACATAATTTATGAGCTTGATGTGAACAGAAATTTCTAAGGGGAATAGGATACTACCTCCTGCTTTCCCTCCTGGGGTGAAATATGGACAGATTTCCAGCCAAGTCACTGACTAGATAGAGGCCCGGGTACCCCAGAATTAGAGTTGCCAGATAAGATAAGAATGCCCAGTAAAATCTGAATTTCGGATCAACAGTAAATAAGTTTTAGTATTAGTATATCCCAACTATTCCATCATTATCTGAAATTCAAATAGGGGTGCCTGTGTGACTCAGTTGGTTAAGTGTCCATCTTCAGCCCAGGTCATGATCTCAAGGTTCATGAGTTCAGGCTCTACGTTAGGCTCTGCTGACAGCTCAGATCCTGGAGCCTGCTTTGGATTCTGTGTCTCCCTCTTTCTCTGCCCCTCCCCCAACTCTCACTCTGTCTCTCTCTCTCTTTCTCTCTCTCTCTCTCAAAAATAAACATTTAAAATTTTTTAAAATTCAAATATAACAGGCACTCTGTATTTTTATCTGCACCCAAATAAAACTTTATTATCTTTAAAGGTAACAATATAGATGATTTCCTTTTATTTTATTTTATTTTATTTTATTTATTTTATCTTATTTGTTTTACTTATTTTTTAAAGTATGCTCTGGAATGCCTGGGCGGATCAGTCAGTTAAGCATTCCACTCTTGATTTAGGCTCAGATCACATGATCTGGGATCTGGCTCCCAGAACATAAAGATAACCACCAACCTCCCCCCACTCTCTATCCCCCATATTATCTTCCCTACTAAATTCTGAGTTTCTTGAAGTGGGCCGTTCATCTTTTGGTCCCTGTTCAATGAATGTATCTCAAGTGAGTGAGTTAATGAATTAATGAAACATTTAAATCTTTGAGGACTCAGTATGGGTCAGACTGTCAAATTGCAACACCAGTGCTGCTTCCCTGAGCCTGACAGGAGCTTGACCCCAGCTTCTAATCACGTAACTTGTCCTGACCCCAAGTATCCCTGTGGACAGAATAAAGAGAGGCAGGTGATCCAAACTGCACAACCCATACACTTCAAGGGTGTTAATCAATAGCACTGATGCTGGCCCACAGTGCTGGAGACTCAGTAAGGGATAGAAGGGTCTGGATAGAACTGGAGAAGGGGCCAACACTCTGACCCCATTGTTGTCAACCAGAAGTACCCATTCTCAGCACAGCCAAATAATCCAGCTTGTTTCAAATGAAGCCCGAAATCCATGCATTTGTGTGAAATCCCCCAGTTTTAAACTATAGACACTAACTCAAAAATTATTTTATTAATACCCTGGCCAGATAAAACACATCTGCAGGCTAGATGTGGCTCCAGCCCACAGTTCACATCTCTGGACTTGGTGATGCAAATTTTATGTGTGTAGAGTTGCTGATCAGTTCATGAACAATTTTGATTGAAGTTACTGCTGTACTGAATAAATAAGTTAAAGGCGTCACACCATTTTTGTGGCTATTTAGTTCAACTGGTTTTAAAGGAGGGGATACTGAGGGGATCAAGGACAAAGAGCAACCCTCCATTTTTTAACAATCGTACGTTTCACTCTCAGTCTCAACCAGTCCTCCCACTTACTTGGTTACATAAAGACAAGAAAGGAAAAGAAAGAGAATATGGATAGTGCAGCATAAATCCACCCCAACTCCTGGAAAATTGACCCAGAATGTAATCTTTGGACACCAAGAAATAGGGCGCCCAACTGGCTCAGTCAGTAGAGCATGTGACTTTTGATCTTGGGGTTGTGAGCTCAATCCCCACATTGGGTATGGAGCCTACTTTATTTTTTTTAAGTTTATTTATTTTAAAAAGGGGTGTTGGGGGAGGGTAGAGGGAGAGAGAGAGAATCCCAATCCTATTAGTGTGGAGCCTAATGTGGGGCTCAGTCTCACAAACCGTGAGATCATGACCTGAGCTGAAATCAGGAGTTGAATGCTTAACTGACTGAGCCACCCAGGCATCCCAGAACATACTTTAAAAGCTAAGTAAAGTAAAAATAAAATAAAATAAAATAAAATAAAGGAAATCATCTATGTTGTTACCTTTAAAGATAATAAAGTTTTAAATATGTAAACTGTTCCCATGAACCATTTACAAATCCAAATTTCTTTTTTTCATCCTGTCCTAGTCTTTTATTACTTCTATTATATGTTTTATAATTTTAGATGTACTTTTTATAGTATCTTTCAGCTTGTTAATCTCAAATATGTGAGTTACCAGTTCTCCTATTTGTTTGGTCTTTGACTCTCCCTCCTGGAGAATGTCTTCCTTAATGGAATTGGACTGTGAGCATATTTTCAACAGGGATATCTTTGGAAATCCCATGTGTCCTGTTACCAAAGCATTGCTACAGAGAGATTTGGTATTTCCTTCTACAAATTTCACTGAGTTGCTACCTTTTTTATGTTCTTTCTTGGATTGAAGATTCCAGGACTACTTGAGCAAATACAAATTTGAATTCCACCAAAACAGGTCACAGGCCTGGGTCTCTGATTTTTCAGGGACAGAGATATGTTTCAAATCACTTCCATAGGTGGGCAAACTGTTTCTAGTCCCATTTTACTAAGGGAGCAGCCCTCTGAGTGTTTTAGCTCTGTGGAGGTGTCTCAGATCATTTTCCTATCACATAAGAGTCCAAGACCACACTTCTGTGCTGAAAAGAACATAAATATTAAATACCCAGTTACTAGTCCCTTTGGTCTATTTCCAGACCAACATCTTCCCTGAGCTACTATGGCATCAGACCATGAAGTTACACATCTGGCTTCACATTCCCTCCTTGGTTTTGGCTCCCAGGGAAGTCTCTTTCTTGAGCACAACCTTAGCATTCAGACTTTATGTTGTAAGAGTTTGTCCTGCATTTATATGTACTTAGGGTCAAGAAAAGATAATATGGGGTATCTCAGTAAGCCATGTTACCAGAACTCAGGAAAACATATTTTTATACATTTTCCTATTAAATGGAAAGCATACATTATCTTGGCAAAATTCATAAAATTGATTTCCTAAATCACTTTGGCTCATTTCTTCAGCTTAAATTCTTTTGCTACAAGTAAATAGTGATCCAAACCTGGGTTCATATTGTAGGTAACATTTTATGAGCTACCTGTTTTGTATATGGTTTTATCTTAAAACATTAGACAAACTAAATTTTAGAGGCTGCATATTATTTTACCACAATATTATAATTTAATTAACAATTACTCTATATTGAACATTTAATAATACTGTATATTAGACATTTTCCCAATGTTTTATATGAATAATACTATGATTATCATCATATGTAAGTATTTGTCCACATTTTTTATTATTTCCTTAAGATATATTCATAGAGAGGCTCCTGGGTGCCTCAGTCTGTTGAGTGTCTGACTCTTGATTTCAGCTCAGGTCATAATCTCACGGTTTATGGGATCAAGCCCCATGTTAGGCTCTGCACTGGGCTTAGAGCCTGCTTGGGAATCTCTCTCTCCCTCTGCCTCTCCCCACTGATGCTCACTTTCTCTCTCTTTCTCTCTCTCAAAAAAAGAAAAAAAAGATATATTTGTATATTCATAGAAATGTCTTTACTGGGAAATTGCATTAATTCATCTAAGCCCATGTACTACATGGGAAATGATTGTTTAAATTGTATCATCGCCAGGAACCTAACTTACTAATTTGCCAACAGGAAGAGAATGATTAGCAACTACCCTCTAGTAAACCACAATTTCATAAGATTATTGTTTGTTTTACTAAAAGCTGGTCCTTGCTTGCAAATGATTAGGAGCCAATGATAATGAAAACCCTGTATGGGTTCACAAGTGTGTTTAAATTTCACAAGCTTTGTGTGTTCCACCACAAAACTGAATTAAGTTTGGTGTTTTCATACAATTGCTCAACCTTGCTTTTCTTTCTTCTTCTTTTTTTTTTTTTACAAACAGTTTATTGTCAAGTTGATTTCCATATAATACCCAGTGCTCATCCCCAACCTTGCTTTTCAAAGAGTACCCTTCATTTCCTTCTCCACATTTCCAGATATCATCAGTCCAGAAAGGTCCAAATCAGATGCTCTTTCCTTCAGGATCCCACCTTAACTAGAAAAACATCTTCCAAATCTTTCCTTTCTCTCTTTTCCCCCCAGCCCTTAAGGTACTCTGACAACATCGAACACTCTGCGCTCTTATAGTAATTGTGCCCGTATCCCACCTCCCATACTCAACCAAGAAGAAACAATCTTTTTCTTCCAGCTTTATTGAGAAATAATTGGCATACATCACTATAAATTTCAGGTGTGCCACATAATGGTTTGACGCACATACATTGTGAAATGATTGCCACAATAGGTTTAATTAACATCCATCATCTCATGTAGATATAATATAAAGAAAACTTCTCTTTTCCAAAGAACTCTTTGGATCTGCTCTCTTAACTACTTTCCTATATATCATCCATCAGTATTCACAATAGCTGTCATGTTGTATGTGACATCCCTAGTACTTATTTATCTTCTGCCTGGAAGTTGGTGCCTTTTGATCACATTCCTCCAGTTCCCCCTCCACTCACCCCGCTGCCTCTAGCAACCACAAGTCTGAGCTCTTTTTCTGTGAGTTTGGTGTTTTTTGGTTTGGCAGGGGAGGTTTAGATTCCACATATAAGTGAGATCATACAGTGTTTTTTTAACTTTTTAAATATTTATTTATTTTTGAGAGAGACAGAGAGAGAGCACAAGTAGGGTAAGGGGCAGAAAGAGAGGAAGACAAAGAATCTAAAGCAGGCTCCAGGCTCTGAGCTCTCAGCATAGAGCCTGACACAGGGCTCGAACCCACGAACCATGAGATCATGACCTGAGCCAAAGTCGTACGCTTAACCGACTGAGCCACCCAGGCACCCTCACTATTTGTCTTTTCTCTGTCTGACCTATTTCACTTAGCAGAGTGCTCCTGGGTCCATCCATGTTGTCACAAATGGTAGGGTTTCCTTGTTTTTTATGGCTGAGTAATATTACATTATATACATACTCTACAACTTCTTTATCCATTCATCCATTGAAGGACATTTAGGTTCTTTCCATGTCTTGGCTATTGTAAATAAGACTGCCCTGAGCATGGAGGTGCAGATGTCTTTCTGAGTTAGTGTTTTCATTGAAGACAGAATCTTTGATTCATCTTCACATCCCGCAAAGTGTAGAACTCTAACTCTGTCTAAGGCATAGAAAAGACTTAACAAATAATTCTTATAGACTTTAATGCACAAATGATAACAACCCTAACTACACACAATTTCATTAACAACTAAGCAAAAATACATATTTCTGCTAATAGCAGAATGAAAAATTCATTTTTACTCAACTATATTAAAGAAGCTTGTCTCTCAGAATATAAAGACTACTTTGATAAAAGCTTCCCAGTACTGGATTTGGACATATCAAAACCTAAATAAATCAGTATGATTCAAGCAGAAATAAAGTACAATTCAGAAATACAATTAATCTGATTTTGCATCTAACATTCTACCTAACTTTATCCAATGGCTGTGGGTAAATATAATTCCAAATAGCAAAGCTAAGTGATTTTTTTTTTCCTTTTTAAATTACTTTTTTCCTGTGGTGCCTGGGTGGCTCAGTCAGTTGGGCATCTGACTCTTGATTTCAGCTGAGGTCATGATCTCACAGTTTGTGAGATAGAGCGCTAGGTCAGTCTCTGCACTGTCAGCCTAGGATTCTCTCTCCCACTCTTTCTGCCCCTCCCCTGTTCATGCACATGTTCACTCTCTCTCAAAATAAATAAACTTAAAAATAAAAAATTAAAATGAATTACTTTATTCCTTTGGAATTTTTGGTAGTAATCCTTAACTACTTGATAAATGAATCTGATCACCAGTGGCTATTTTTTTTCTTGTCAATAGTAAGTTTATAACGGATCGATAGATACATACAATGCAAATAAATTAGCAAATTAACAACAGTATCTTTCGGGTTTTTTGAGCGAGAAAGAACGTGGCTGGGGGTAAGAGCAGATGGAGAGAGAGAGATCTGAAACAGCTCTGTGCTCAGCATGAAATCCAACACAGGACTCGATCCATGAGCCCAAACAAAACAGACACACAGACCAATGGAATATAATAGAGAACCCAGAATTGGACCCACAAATATATGGCCAATTAATCTTTGACAAAGCAGGAAAGAATATCCAATGGAAAAAAGACAACCTCTTTAACAGACGGTGCTGGGAGAACTGGACAGCAACATGCAGAAGAATGAAACTAGACCACTTTCTTACACCACACACAAAAACACTCAAAATGGATGAAGGACCTGAATGTGAGACAGGAAACCATTAAAATCCTAGAGGAGAAAGCAGGAAACAACCTCCTTGGCCTCAGCCGCAGCAATTTCTTATTCGACACATCTCCAAAGGCAAGGGAATCAAGAACAAAAATGAACTATTGGGACCTCATCAAGATAAAAAGCTTCTTCATGGCAAAGGAAATAATCAATAAAACTAATAGGCAACTGAAGGAATGGGAAAAGATAGTTGCAAATGACATATCAGATAAAGAGCTAGTATCTAAAATCTTTAAGGAACTCACCAAATTCCACACCCAAAAAACAAATAATCCAGTGAAGAAATGGGCAGAAGACATGAACAGAAACTTCTCCAAAGAGGACATCCAGATGGCCAACAGACACATGAAACGATGCTCAGCATCCCTCCTCATCAGGGAAATGCAGATCAAAACCACACTGAGATACCACCTCACGCCAGTCAGAGTGGCTAAAATGAGCAAATCAGGGGACTCTAGAGGCTGGCGAGGATGTGGGGAAACGAGCACCCTCTTACACTGTTGGTGGGAATGTAAACTGGTGCAGCCCCTCTGGAAAACAGTGTGGAGGTTCCTCAAGAAACTAACAATAGAACTCCCCTATGACCCAGCAATAGCACTGCTAGGAATTTACCCAAAGGATACAAGAGTGCTGATGCACAGGGACACATGTACCCCAATGTTCATAGCAGCACTTTCAACAATAGCCAAATCATGGAAAGAGCCTAAATGTCCATAAACTGACAAATGGATCAAGAAGATGTGGTTTATCTATACAATGGAATACTACATGGCAATGAGAAAGAATGAAATCCAGCCATTTGTAGCAACATGGGGATGGAACTCAAGGGTATTATGCTGAGCGAAATAAGTCAGGCAGAGAAAGACAGATACCATATATTTTCACTTACATGTGGAATAGGAGAAACTTATCAGAGGACCATAGGGGAGGGGAAGGGGAAAAAATATAGTTAAGGAGATGGAAGGAGGCAAACCATAAGACTTAAATACTGAGAACAAACTGAGGGTTGATAGGGGTGGGAGAGAGGGGAAAAGGGGTGATGGGCATGAAGGAGGGCACTTGTTGCGATGAGCACTGGGTGTTATATGGAAACCTAACTTGACAATAAACTATAATTAAAATAAAATAAAATAAATCAAAGATTGGCAAACTTTTTCCATAAAGGTTCATGTAGTAAGGTGCTTTAGGCTTTGCAACCTCCCTTGTAGCTGCTCAAGAGTGATGATGTAGTGCCAAAGCAAGCATACGGAAACAATACATAGACTAATGGGCATCACTGTGTTCCAGTAAAGCTTTATTTACAGAAACAAGCAAGCAACTGGATTTGCCCCCATGGACTGTAGTTTGCTGACCCCTGATCAAAATGGTGGGTATATGCATGTTCACTATACAGTTCTTTCAAATTTTCAGTATATTTTAAAGCTTTAATAATAAACTGTTGGGGTGAGGGAGGAATAGGACTATGAATTATCCAAAGGTTTTTAACTATTATGCAAAGCTTTAAATACCAAAAGCTTATAATTCTCCCCAAGTTTTTGTTTTTATATATGCTCTTTGATAAACCCTTCAGATGGTAAAAGCTCTATATCAAACTTTCTGAAATGTCTTTAGGTTTAGACATTAAAATCATCCTGAAAAAGAATGATCCAAAATGGCAACAGTAATAAGAAACATTTCATCCCTGCTTTTCTCCCTCAGTGCTGCATGGGGACTTCCCACTTCCTGTCAGGGAAGTGCAGGTGGATGTTTTTGTGGCACTATTATTTTATATGCAGCGCATGTGCCTTTTTCCAGACTCTTTCTTTTTAATGTTCCATTATTTAAAGTCGACATCATCTGAAATTGACAGCAGTGACGTTTCAAGTTGTGTTATTTCAAATATTTCTGTCTAGTGCTCGCTTCGGCAGCACATATATTCAAATATTTCTGTCTACATCGTGCTTAATATAATTTGACACATTTTCATTTTCTTCACAATGTGGATTTTTTAAACAGTTCATCTGGTAGCTGTGACATTGGTGCTGTGACACTGGTTACTTTAAAACATTAAAAAGAACCTCAGTGTGTAGGTGCTTATAATATCGGCCTGCTAGACAGAGCAAGATGATAAGCAAGACATAAAATATCACTTAGGATACATGTAGCCTTCTTGAACTGAAGCAGAAAAATTGTTTCATAGTCCTGGCTTGATTCATAATCAAACCAGACCTTGGGAGGCAGTTGTAGTGTCTTTGTTCCTGACAGAATTTTTCTTCAGGCCTGTGAAGTCCTTCTGGCCTTAGGGCCAAAACTGTTCTCCACAGGGATCAAAACATGGGATCAGGGAGAAAAATCATTTGTGTGGTAGTGTTAGTCCCAGCGTGATCACAGGTGCCTCTCTTGTGGCTCCCAGTCCTCCAGGATGCTAAACGTTGCCTGTCTGCCGAAACTGACGGTCCCACCCAACCTTCCTGCTACTTGGCTCTTTCACAGAGGACACCCTTCGTGTAAGATCTCCCCGGAGGGGCCGGCCCTCTTCCTGTGCTGCAGTCACCTGCCCTGAAGCAATGGTCGCCCACCTTATTCTGGAGAGGCACCATTTTAAATAAAGAAACTGAGACTGAGAGATGTTAGATTAATACACTGCCTTCCCTCCTGCTTCTGAACACTTCTGTCTGCCTGCCCACCACCATTTCCTGACAAGACCACTGTCTTCGTGAGATATGGCAGAGAGTACAAATTCTGAAGTCAAAGAGATCAGGCTTTGGCTCACGCAACTGCCACTTACTAGTTATGAATTTGGGTCAGATAATTTAACTCTACTGTGGTTGGCTGATAATGGCTCCTAACACATGTCCACATCCTAATCCTGGAACCTGTGAATGATACCTTATATGGCAAACTTTTTGCCATATAATTAATTAAGGGTTAATTAAGGGTCTTGATTAATTAAGGGTCTTGAAATGAGGAGATTATCCTGATTATCCAGGTGGACCCTGAATGCCATCACAAGTATCCTTATAAAAAAGAGACCAGGAACGTGGATACCACACCCAGGAGAAAGCTATGGGTGTGGAGATTGGAGGGATGGTGCCAGAGTCAAAGAATGTGACAGCCACCAGAAGCTGGAAGAGACAAGGAATGGGTGCTCCCCTGGAGCCTTCAAAGGAACCAGACCGACTGACATCTTGATTACAGGGTTCAGGCCTCCAGAACTGTGAGAGAATACATCTCTGTTGTTTTAAAGCCACAACTTTGTGGTAATTTGTTAAAGCAGCCACAAGAAACTAATACACCTGTTCAGCCTCTGTTTCTTCAGCTGTTAAACAGAAATAAAATATGTGAAAAAAAAAAACAGAAAGAAAATATGTGCCTTGCCAGGCTGTTTTGATAAAATTAACAAATGTGAAATATAATCCCAATCTCCAGATCATGGTAGGCGTTTGGTGCATAGCAGCCATGGTTCTATTACAATTATCTTCACTATTTTTTAACATGGATAGAAGAGTATAAGCCACATATCCTAAACCCATCACCACTGTTTTAAAAATCAGTTAAACTGGGATGCCTGGTGGCTCAGTCGGTTAAGCGTCTGACTTTAGCTCAGGTCATGATCTCATGGTTTGTGACTTTGAGCCCCACGTCAGGCCCTCTGCTGACAGCTCAGAGCCTGGAGCCTGCTTCAGATTCTGTGTCTCCCTGTCTCCTGCCCCTCCCTCGCTCATGCTCTGTCTCTCTCTCTCTCTCTCTCAAAAATAAATAAACATTAAAAAATGTTTTTGAATCAGTCAAACCAAATCTCCAATGGTTTATCTTTGTATAGGAAAAATTACATATTTATTTACAGTTTGTATCAAAATACTGCCTTTCATCAAGAAGCTCTTTTCTATACTGTTGCTATATTATTATGAAGTGCCGGATGTATTCATGCCAATAACTAAATAAGCCATGTTGCATTTTCCCAAGTATTTAATTGTGCGTTTTACCATAAATTACATGTTTGAAATGGAAAATAAACATTCCCAGCTGTTTTGAGGACAGCAAATCTAAATTCAAACTGCTGAATTCTGGAAAAACTACAGATCTCTTAAAGTATACTGCAATTTTTTTAAAAAACCAATGTCAACTGTTGCTTATTCAAGACGTGAACATTCACTGAGCTGTAATTAGGAGAGAGTAGGAGTTTTACGTGATGAAAGATTGCCTTCCCAAACACAGAACTGTAGTATGTTGGGGAGTACTCATTCATTTAACCAATGATTAAGGCTCAGTGCCAGACACTGGAAGATGCCAAGGTGAATAAGACCAGAGCCTCTTTACCATGGAGGGATTCAGTAGGGCCTAAAAATATAAGAGGATAGACTAAAATTCAAAAGAAGTGAAGGTAACATTTACCATTATGTGCCAGATACTGTATAACCCTTTACATGCACCCTCCTTTAATCCTCACCACAACCCTATGAAGTGGGGTTTTGACTTGGTTAACTCCCCAAGGATCACATAACTAGTTTAAGAAGAACCTAATCCCTGAGCCCCCTCTCTTAACTGCTACTGCAGAGGCATAAACTGCACAGAATGAGAACATAGAAAAGGAAGAGACTTACTAGGCCTGAGGGAAATGAGGAGCTTTCATCTCACAGATACATTTAAGTTGGGCTGAGGATGAGTTATGACTTCCTTTATGAAAGGAGGAAAAGGCCAAAAGTCACTCCAGCAGAGAGGAGCCTGTGAAACTGGGAGGCAGCAAGAAAGGACAATATATTCAAGATGACTTGAGTGCTGTTGAGCTTAGTGGCCAGGAGTACACTGTCCACAGAGAAGGACAACAAATGACTAAATGCTTTGGGGACAGACAGGATCATATCTGCATTTTAGGAAGGTACCCATGAGAAGGATGGGCATCACAGAAAGAAGTCAGTCCTGGAAGCAGGGACTTCTAGTCTGAGATGGGAATTAGAGCACCACCCACTTACCAGTTCCCACTGTATAATCAAACAAATGCAAAAGGAAGCACTTGATATTACTGTTGGAAAGCAGGGAAGGGTGCCATGCACATACCAGAAGACACTGCGGCAGAAGAGACCGCACTGATTGGTCACACTCATCTAAAACTATCTGAAATATATTTTAAGTTCACTGAGAAACTCCCCCACACACATACTACATTATATAATACAAAATAGAATTCAGTGGGGAAAAAAGACTTTTTTAAAGGGGTAGTATTAGATAGATAAAAGGGAAAATTCAACCAAGAATACAGTCATGAGTGATCACGTGCATGTAACAGAGCATCAAAATAGATAAAGCCAAAACTGCTGGAAATACAGAGAAAAGTACAAAATTGCAACCATAATAGGAGGCTTCAACACACCTCTCTCTTCTTAGTAGATCTAGTTAACAAAAGCAAACATGGCTAATGTGTAAAAGTATAATTGAAATCTTTAGTAATAATATATATCACACTTTGTATCCCATAAACTTTAAATTGTATCACATCCCAGTGGACAAGAAAATCTCCACACATTCCAAAAACTAAAAGATGATAGAGGCTACATTTCCTAAGCACAATACAATTAGTAAAAGGAAAAAAAAACACAAGCTAAATCATTTGGGACTACTAAACACTGTCTTAAATAGTTCGAGCCACAAAAGAATACAAAATTACAGTTACAAACTCTAGAAATAAATAGAATGCTACATATCCAGCTAGACATGTGGAGAAAAATACTCAGAGGACAATGTGAAGAAGCAAGTATTTATATTAAACAAACAAATCAAAATAACTCGAATATACTTTATTCAAGGAACTGTAAAAAGCACCAAGAAATAATTTAAAGGAAAGTATGAGGAAAGACACAATGCAGCAGCTCACAGCATAAATCAATCAATTCAAAGTATTGATTATTTTAAGAAATGGTTCATTTTTGAAGATCAATAAACCCTAACTCGGGAAAGCTTAATCAAGGTAAGAAGAAGAAATGCATACAACATAAGGAATGAGAAATGGGACACAAACACAAATTTTTTATATTTCTATTAAACAGATAATTTTCTGGAAATATATAGAGAGATATATTATAAAGTCTTTGATGAAAAGATGATAAATCTAATGGGATTGTAACCACAGGGAAAAACATTTTAATGTGTCAAAAAATATCCCCCCAAAGATACCAAGTTAGAGTCCCATGTGGTTTTATATATTGGTTCTTGAAAATCTTAAAGAGGAATACATAATTTACATCCTGATGAACATAGAAAAAGAATGTTGCCCAATTTATTTTACCAATATATATGATATAACTTCAATATCTAAACCTGAAAAATCATCCAAAAAATACAGTTGTCTAGCACATAGATTTAAAATTCTGAATAAAACATTGAATTATAATCTAGCAGTATATTTTTAAAATATCTTAATTTATAATTCAATTAATGTAATTCACCACGTTAAGAAACTAAAAATCTAAAAGCCATGTAAGCATCACAGTAGACATAGAAAAAGCATTTGACTTATAAACAAAAAAAAGAAAAGGAAAAGCATTTGACATCTAATTCTCAGCAAACTTGGAAAACAAGGGAACTTTTTCAACACAATAAAAAATATCTATGAAAAATGTACAGCTAATATCAAACTCGGTGGTGAAAGTCTGAATGTTTGCCACCCAAGATCAGGAACAAGACAAGACACAGTTAGCACTTCTAATCACCATTGTACTAGAAATTCTAGTCAGTGCAATAGATAAAAAAAGGAAATAAAAAGCATCTGGATTGGNCTGGATTATTACAGAAGAAGTAAAACCGTCATTACTCACAGATGGCATGTTTGTCTATGTAAAGTCTGATGGAATCTACAAAAAAGGTACCAAAAAGTAGTAAGTGAGTCTAGCAACGTTGCAGGATACAAGATCAATACCAAAAATCAATTGTATTTCTTCATTTCTATATTGTGATGAACAATGAAAATTGAAAATTGAAAAATAATACCATTCACAATAGCAACAAAAAAAATTAAATACTTTAGGGATAAATCTGACAAAAAATGTAGAGTGCCTGTACTCTGAGAACTACAAAACACTGAGGAAAAATTAAGGAAGAACTAAATACATGAAGAGACATATCATGTTCCTAAGTTTAAAATTCAATATTGTTTAAGATGGTGATTTTTCCCAAATTGGTCTGTAGATTCAACACAATCCCAATCAAAATCTCAGCAGTTTTTTAAATAAGTGAATGAGCTCATTCTAAAATTCACATAGAAATGCAAAGAACTTGGAAGTCAAACAACTCTGAGAAAGAACAGAGTTAGAGAACTAACCCTAACTGATTGCAAGACTTGTTAAAGAGCTACAATAATCAAGATTGTGTGGTAGTGGCTTACAGATAGATAAACTGACCATAGAACAGAATAGGGAATTTAGAAAAAAATACATACATTAACAACCAATTTTCGATAAGTGCAAAGGGGTAAAAAAGAATTCTTCAGAGTAGTCTTTCCAACAAAGAGGGCTAGGAAACTTGAATAACTTATACAGAAAAAACCAGCAACATCTGATCCATATCTTGCATCATATACAAAGATTAACTCAAAGTGAATCATAGACCTAAATGTAAAACCTAAAAAGTGTAAAACTTTTAAAAGAAAATATAGGATATATTTGTGACCTTGGATTGGGCAATGATATCTTAAATATGACAATAAAACCACAATCCATAAAAGGAAAAAAAATAATAAATTTGACTTCATCAAAATTAAAAACTGTTACTGTGTAAAAAGCACTGTTAAGAAATAAAAATGATAAGCAACGGACAGGAAGAAAATATTTACAAAGCATGTACCTGAGAATATATTTATATGATGAATATATAAAGAACTCTCAAAACTCAACAATTAGAAAACAAAGAACCCACTTTTCTAAAATACTCAACATATTTAGATACTTCACAATAAAGATCTATGGATGGCAAATAAGCACATAAAAAGATGCTCCACATCACTAGTTATTATGGAAATGCAAATTAAAACCACAAGGAAATACCACTAACTACCTATCGGAATAGCTTAAATTTAAAAGACTGATCATACCAAGTGTTGACAAGGATGTGAAGGAACTGGAATTCTCTGACAACGCCGAAGGAAGTGTTCAATGGTACCACCATTTTGAAAACTAGGTTAGTTCTTTATTTTTAAGAATTAAACACTCTTCTCAGTTTTCCCACCACAGATTCCTTCACCTGTTCTAGAATTTCAACTATGTATATGTATCACACAGTATATGTATATCATTTCGCTTAAAGCTTCTTTCATTTATCACAATGCCTTTGAAATTTATCTGTATTGTTGCATGTATCAATAGTTTTTCTTTTTATTGCTGAGCAGTATTCAATTGTGTGAATAAACCATAGTTTGTTTATCCAGTCTCTTATGAATGGACTGGGCTATTTCCAATTTGGGGTTATTATGAATAAAGCTATGAATGTTCTTAAAACAGTCTTTCTGTGAACCACATATTCTTTTCCTTTCTTTTTATGGGGGGGGTGGGGGAGAGAGACAGAGACAAGAGCATGAGCAAGAGAGGGGCAGAGAGAGAGGAAAACACACAATCTGAAACAGGCTCCAGACTCCATGCTGTCAGCACATAGCCCGATGCGGGGCTCAGACCCACAAACCGTGAGATCATGACCTGAGCCAAAGTCTGAACTTAACCATCTGAGCCACCCAGGCACCCCTCTGTGGACCACATTTTCATTTCTCTTGGGTAATGCCTAGAAATTAAATATCTGGATCATAAAGTAAATGCATGTTTCCTTTCATAAGGTTTTGCCAGAACTTTTTCCAAAGTGGTTGTACTATTTAAGATTTTTAACAACAATGTATAAAAGTTTTGGTTTTGAGTGGAGCAGAGGTGGGTACTGACTGAGCACAATCATTAGCAGTTTTCTGGGGTGTTGGAAATGCTTTATATCTTTATAGAAAGGTATATGTTTGGAGTAGCACACATGCATATATTTGTCAAAACTCAGCAAAGATGCGTTTTTGTGTACATTTCTTTTTTTGTAAACTGTATCACAAGAAAAACTGCAAACATATTGAATATTAGCTAATGATTTGCTTACTGAAATATTTAGGGTGAATTGTACTAGTGTTTGCAATTTACTTTGTAATGCATACCAAAAAAAAAAAAAAAATGGAGGGGCGCCTGAGTGGCTTAGTCCGTTAAGCATCCAACTCTCGGTTTCAGCTCAGTTCATGATCTCATGGTTTGTAGGTTCAAGTCTCCTGTCAGGCTCTGTGCTGGTGGTGTAAAGCCTGCTTAGGATTCTCTCTCTCTCTCTCTCTCTCTGCCTCTCTCTTTCTCTCTCTCTCCCTCTGCCTCTTCCCCACTTGCGCTGTCTCTGTCAATCTCAAATAACTAAACTTTTTAAAAATTGGATTGGACAGAGGGAAGTGGAGACAGGGATGATTGCATTGATAAATGTCTCATAAAGCAAGTACATAAAATGTTAATGATAAAAATTATACTGGCTATAAAGGCAGTCACTGTAAAAATCTTTTAATCTTCATTATGTGTTTAAAATGGTTCAAAAAAATACTGAAACTGAAAAAAGACATATACCTATCACAGGAGCCAATTCTTCATTCCACTATTAGGTACCTACCCAAGAGAAATTAAAGCCTGTGTCCACACAAAGACTTGT
This sequence comes from Crocuta crocuta, assembly GCF_008692635.1. Taxonomy (NCBI): domain Eukaryota; kingdom Metazoa; phylum Chordata; class Mammalia; order Carnivora; family Hyaenidae; genus Crocuta; species Crocuta crocuta. The sequence continues at coordinate 6,781,158 of NW_027527853.1, read as the reverse complement.
ACACGAATGTTCCAAGTCAATCTCCCTCCAAAAGAGTTCATATATGATTTTACTTACATAAAATTCTAGAAAATGAAAACTAATCTCTGATGACAGAAAGCAGAACAGTAATTGCCTGGGGACAGGGTGTGGGGTGGAGTGTGGAGAAGGGCAGGGAGGGAGAGGGAAAGATTACAAATGGGCAGGAGGAAGTGTTTGGGCCTGGTTGTGGCAATGGCTTCACACTTATGTACATATGTCAAAACTCATCAGATTTTACACTTTAAGTAGGTACAATTTGGGGTATATCAGTTGTACCTCAATAAAGCTAGGGGTTTGGGGCTTCTTTGTTTTTCTAAATCCTAAAGAAAATATTAAAAATTTGATTCCAGCAGTATGTTTTAGAATATTTTAATAGCGTGAGATTTATGCAATAAATGCAAAGATTATATAATGTTGGAAAACAATTGCTAATATTAATTAACTGAAACTTAAATATTTAATGTATTTTAATATTCTGCATTTTTAATTCTAAGAGAATTTTATACATATTTCATAAAATGGTTTTTTAAAGTCTCTCAAGCTGATACCCAAAATGGTATTAATAGTAAAATAGTTTCCCATAAAGCCAAGAATGACCATCTTTTGCTACTTTTATTATTTTTTAGCTAATCTGACATTTCTAGCTAATAAAGTTAAATAAGTAAATTGAATAAGAGATATAAATACTGGAAAAAAGTGATAGAAATGTCATTATTTGTACATGAACTGGTTTTCTAGAAAAAGTTATAAAGATAAATGAAAGACTAGTGGAAGAAATTCCAGTAAGGAGGTAGTTTGTTACAAAACATGGAAAAATAATCATTTTCATACTTATTAATAATAAAAAAAAAGAAAATATCCCAGAATACCTTTAAAATAAATGTGCAGACCCAATATGAAAAAAATATGCAAGTCTTTAGTGAGGGGCATGGATGGAACTTAGAATACTAGAGACACAGGGACGCCTGGGTGGCTCGGTCGGTTAAGCATCTGACTTAATTTTGGCTCAGGTCATGATCTCATGGTTCGTGAGTTTCAAGCCCAGCATTGGGCTTCATGCTGACAATGCAGAGCTTGCTTGGGATTCTCTCTCTCCTCTCTCTCCCTGACCTACCCTGCTTCCTTGCTCTTGCAAAATAAATTTTAAACATTTTTAAAAATTTGTTCAATCAAAAAAAGAAAACCAGAGAGACATTTTATGATTCTAGAACAGGAAGATTCAGTGGTAAGATGCCAGTTCTGTAGAAATTAATCCAAAACAACACCATGGCCATCAAAATGCCAACAGAATTTCTCTTCAGTTTGACATGATTCAAATTTTATCTGCAAGAATGAACATACAAAAACAAAAGACAAAACAATATGATAAAGGAATATCAATGCAGGGAAACCTGTCCAACAAGCTAATAAAATGTACTAAGAAAGCACAATAACGTAAACTTGAAACTGGAATCTGGGCAGTTGTAGACACCTCAGTGGAACAGAGTTTAACATCCAGAAAAAGACCAGGATATGATGACAGTGGCATCTCAGATCAACTCAGCAGGTGTTTTAAGCACAAACTAAAAGAAGTCAAAATATAAAATGTAGAAACTGACAATAAAAACTTTAAACTTCTCTCTAACAGAAAATACCACAAACAAAAAAGACAAAATTGTGAGGAGAGGAGAAAAATACAACATGTATGACAGAAAACAAGGTTAGTTATTCACGTACAAAAGGATCTCTAACAAAATAATATGCCTCACTAGAAAAACGTGCAAATTGCTGAACAGTGAATTTTTAAGAAATGTTGATTAACGGACAAAGAATGAACATAATCATTACTATTAATCTGAGAAATGCATATTAAAATGATGAGATAATGATTTTCACCTGTCAAATGGGCGAAGGTACAAAAGCATAATAATACTAAATATTTACAAAAGTGACTTTTTGTTGCATTTGGCCAATGGGAGCCACCCAAAAGAAATAAGAAACAGGGGAGAAGGGTTGGAATTTTTATCTCCCCAATTAGGGATGTTGTTTGCCATGCTGTTCCTCTACCTCTCTCCACAATACCCATTAGATGGCCTCTCAGGAAGCTACAACTCTCATCAGGTTCTTCTTTTTTTAATATAATTTATTGTCAAGTTGGCTAACGTACAGCGTGTAAAGTGTGCTCTTGGTTTTGGGGGTACATATCCATGGTTCATTTCTTACATACAACCCCCAGTGCTCATCCCAACAAGTCCCCTCCTCAATACCCATCACCCATTTTCTCCCTCCCCTACCCTTTCATCAATCCTCATTATGTTCTCTGTATTTAAGAATTTCTTATGGTTTGCTTCCATCCCTCTCTGTTTGTAACTATTTTTTCTCTTTCCTCTCCACCATAGTCTTCTGTTAAGTTTCTCAAGATCCACATATGAGTGAAAACATGGTATCTGTCTTTCTCTGACTTATTTCACTTAGCATAATACCTTCCAGTTCCATCCACATTGCTGCAAATGGCAGGATTTCATTCTTTCTCATTGCCATGTAGTGTTCCATTGTGTAGATAAACCACATCTTCTTTATCCATTCATCAGTTGATGGACATTTAGGCTCTTTCCATAACTTGGCTATTGTTGAAAGTGCTGCTATAAACATGGGGGTACATGTGCCCCTATGCATCAGCACTACTGTATCCTTTGGATAAATTCTTTGTAGCACTATTGCTGGGTCGTAGGGTAGTTCCATTTTTAATTTTTTAAGGAACCTCCACACTGCTTTCCAGAGCAGCTGTACCAGTTTGCATTCCCTCCAACATTGCAAGAGGGTTCCTGTTTCTCCACATCCTCACCAGCATCTATTGTTTCCTGAGTTGTTAATTTTAGCCACTCTGACCGGATCTCACCAGGTTCTAATTAACATCTTCCTCCTAATAGCTCTTGAGACCCACAAGCCTCAGTAGAAAAGGTTTCCCGCAATACCTAATCTCTAGATGTTCCAGCCTGCTGGTTCCCCTAACCCTGTCTCCACCCCTCTGTAAATTCTCCCTTTATTAAATTCCCTTTAACAACCTCCTTGAGTGTGGCTTCCTGGTAGGCTCCTGACTGATTTTTAACCTTTTTTGTATGAATTTATTGTTTAGTTTATTGTTGGGGGAGGGAATGTATAAACACTAAAATGTTAGGACAGGTAACTTAGAAATATATGTTATACACACACACACACACACGTAAATTCAATAAATGATAATGTAGGAAGGAATTAGTCCAAAAAATTCCATTGCTTTGCTTTTTGTACAAAATGTCCATTTAGGGACACCTAGGTGGCTGAGTCAGTTAAGTGTCGGTTTCTTGATTTCAGCTGAGGTCATGATCTCACGGTTTGTGAGTTCCAGCCCCACACTGGGCTCTGTGCTGACAGTGCGGACCCTACTTGTGATTCCCCCTCTCCTTCTCATTCTGCCTCTCCTCTCCTCCCTCTCCTTTAAAATAAATAAATAAACTTTTTTTTTAAAGTCCATTTACACTTTAGCTATATACAGACTATTTAGGGGTGCCTGGTTAGGGCTCAGGTGTTGGAGCATGAGACTCTTGATCCTGAAGTTGTGAGTTTGAGTCCCACGTTGAGTGTAGAGATTACCTAAATAAAATAAAATCTTTTTAGGAAACTATACACAGACTATTTTAAAATTGCCTGTGAAAAATCAAAAACCTTAAAAGAAGAAAATATAAATTAAAATCCCTCACCTACTGAGGATTTGCCCAATCCAAGCCCCCTTCGTTAACCTTCTAGACTACTCTCAGAGCCTTTTAAACATCTCGCTCCTATTCTTCCCCTGTCCCAATCCATTCATCACATAATGGCCAGAAAATACCTTGAAGTTAAATCTGATCAAAACTCTTTAGTGGCTTCCTATCAAAATTAGGACAAAATCCAGAATCCTTACCATGACTCTACAACATCTGGCCCCCTATACATTTCTTGCTTTGTCTCACATCCTTTCTGGTTTCCCATTCTCCTCCAGCCACACTGCTCTTCTTTCAAGTCCTCAAACTTATCATACTCTCCCCCTTCAGGGAGTTCACATGTGCTTTTCTCTCTGCCAAACCACTTCCCATGCCTCTTTGCCTGTCTAACCCTTATTTATCCTTCTAGTCTCAGCTTAAATATTCCCTCCAAGAGGCTTTCCTCAACCACCACTACCCACACACACCCCAGTCTAAATTAGGTCTCTCTATTGTACCATCTTACACTTCGCCTTCATAGAGTTTACTTTGGCTTGTATTATATACTTATGTGATTATTTCTAGTGTGTTTTCCCACTAGAGCTAGATCATATACTACAAGAGAACAGGCGCCAGCAAATATCTCTTTGGCTCATCACTTTTTTTTTAACAGAGAGAGCACAAGCGGGGAGAGAGGTAGAGGGAGAGAGAGAGAGAATCTTAAACAGGCTCCATGTCCAGTACAGAGCCAGATGCAGGGCTCAGTCTCACAACCATGAGATCATAACCAGAGCCAAAGTCAAGAGCAGACATGTAACTGACTGAGTCACCCAGTCATCACTTTTATAACCAGCAGTCTGCCAGCATCTGGCACATGCTCTTGGTTGTTTGGGTTTTTTTCAACAGTTGGATTAATGAATACATGAAGATTCAGTTCAAGCCCCACTTCTTCTACAATTTCTTTCTCAATCACCCCCCTGCTCCTCCACTGGTAGATTTCAGCACTCATTTCCTTATTCCCACTGGATACTATACATAGAACTCACACTTGACAAATAGCCTCACTGAACTTATTTTGGGTTCTTAGATAAGCCAGTACTGCATGCTGTTTCTGAGTCTTCACATATGCTCTTTCCTACCTGCAGCACTGCTTTCCTCATTTAGCCAAATAATCCACCTCACATGGCCAAGATAAGCTAATGTTAAAGAATAAGTTGTGAACCCGCTTGAACAGTTCCCTCCCTAGGAAGGTGAGAGTAGACCTGCTTCTACCTTTTTACACCAAGACTTTTCAATGTGAAAACCACAGTAGAAATAGGAAATTCTAAAGTGATCCACTACTGTCCCCAGAATCACGCTTTGCTGCTGAATATATCACAGACTTAACTCCATCTGCCACCAATGGAGTGGAAATAAATAAACCAATTTTTCTAAACTGGCTTCAAGGACAATGTCAGTGCTATCTGTGTTAACAAAATTTCAGGCAGAAAAAAAAAAAGGAATGGTTACATAAGAGGAGAGAGCTTAATTTTCTACATAGTTGATTGGCTTTTGGGGAAGAACAGCCTTGAAAGTATCCAGAAATCAATTGATTGGGTAATGCACACTCAGCAACCCCAAAGTTGACATAGGATGAAAGTTAGGGAGGCCTTAATAGGCACTGTCCAAGTAAAGATGTGCCCTGAGAACCGAGAGGGAAAAAATGACTGACATGCACTGATACAAAGTCAACCGTCAGTGATAGGGCATGCACTATTTTTTATAAGAACATATGTTGCAGGCACCATAGATGTGCTCACTTGGCATCCATCTCTACCTTTGGTGCCTTGGCTACCTCTGCTATTGAAGGTAGGAAAACCAAATCATCACTTTCCCAACCTTTCTCAAAACTACGAATGGCTAGATTAAAAGTTTTGGCTAAATAAGACATCTCCATTCTCTCATTCACTTAAATCAAAAACGTGGAGTCATCCCTGACTCCTCTCTTTCTCCCACACCCCACAGCTGATCCATTTGCAAACCGTTTGCTCCACTTGGATATCAAATTCCAAGTCCAAATATTCCTCACACCTCCCCCACTACTATCTTGCTGTAAGTCACCATTATCCATTGCCTGGGCTATGGCAATAGTCTCTGCTTCTGTCCTGCCCCCTACAACCTATTTTCCAAAGAATAGCTAAAGATATCTTTTTAAAACACAAACCTCAGCATATTACTCCTTTGCTCAAAACCTTCCAATGTCCTTAAATACAATAAAATATAAACTCCTTGCCATAATCTACAAGGCCTTGCATGATCTGACTTCCAGCTACTTCATCAACATCTGTGGCCACCGCCCTCCTGCTTGCTCACTCTGTTCAGCACTACCAGCCTCCTTGCTGTTACTCAAACATACCAAGCACATGGCTTATCAGAGCCTTTCTGTTTGCTGCTCCCTCCACCTGGAACACTCTTCCTCCAGACACGTTTATTCAGGCCTCTACTCAGTCATCATTCTATCAGAGGCACCTTCCCCAAACACTGTATCTAAATGAGTGTGCTGCCCATCATTCTCTACCTTTTACTTCCCCTAACTTCATGCACACATTGCTACTTGGCTTTATATGTAATATGTTTGGGTTTATTTATTATCTGACACATACACACACATATACACACATATGCACACATGGTTATTTTTTTTACCACTATATCCCCAGCATCTAAAAAAGTGCCTAACATGTAGTAGGAGCTCAATAATCATATTTGTTGAGTTAGTAAACTTTCCATAGACCTCTGCCCAGCCTTGAGTTATACTATATGACCACGTTTTATCATTTCTTTTACTTTTCTAAGTTAATAGTTATGGCAGACATTGTTGTTCATTGTCCACCCATCACTTAAGCCTCACACCCAACCTCCACGACAATGAAACTCTGATCTGTTTGGGTAACCATAGAGCCATCGATTTACCCCAATCTCAACTGATGAATCATGGTTTTCCTGAACTGGTCATGGTCATCCTATTCCACTTTGCCACCGATTGTTATGCAGTAGACGTGTGATCTGATTTTGTCAAAGGAAAGTCAACTAAAAGATTTCCCTTCTCGATAGATACTGTATATTTGCACATATAGGTGGATTAGGAGGAATTTAGCAGAAGACCATGGGGGAGAAGAAAGGGGGAATAGTGGGGGAGAGGGAGAGAGGCAAACCGTGAGAGACTCTTGAATGCTGAGAACAAACTGAGGGCTAATGGGTGTGGGGGAGAGGGGAGGGGGGGTGATGGGCATGGAGGAGGGCACTTGTTGGGATGATCACTGGGTGTCATATGGAAACCAACTTGACAATAAACTATTTAAGAAAAAAAAAAGATTTCCCTTCTCAAATAAAGACGGTCTTAGAAGTAGCCAGTCTTTTGTGCCTTGTCTCTTCCTTCCTTCTTGGAATACAGGTGTGAAGAAATAATATTCAGAGTTGTGACAGTTCTCTTGCAGCCATGAGGTGACATGCAGGAAGGCTAAAAGTCACTCAGTGAAGATAGTAAGACGGAAAAGTAGAAAGACTGTAGGTCCTCGATGACATCATTGAGCCAGTGACTAAACCTGGAACTGCCTACGTCCAAAGTTCTTATTAAGTGAACAATAAATGTTCTTAGGGCTTAGGCTGTTGTTAGTTAGGTTTCCCTTTATTAACTGCCAAATGAAATCCTAACTGATTCAATTATTTTATTTATGGATGTGTTTGTGAGGACAAATGCATTTTTTCTTTACATAGTACATTCTGGATAAGAAAAGGGAAGGGAGAAGGGAGAGAGGAAAAGGAGAAACTTGTGGATGACATAATCCTGGAAGTGGCGTAAACTACAAGAAGGATGTGTGTGTGTGTGTGTGTGTGTGTGTGTGTGTGTGTGTGTATGAATATCTCACTCATCACCTAGTCTCAACTTCCTGTGCTCTTTTTTTAAATTTTTATTTTAATGTTTATTTATTTTTGAGAAAGAGAGAGAGAGAGAAAGAGGGGGAGAGGCAGAGAGAAAGAGAGAGGGAGAGAGAGCCAGAATCTGAAGCAGGCTCCAGGCTCCGAGCTGTCAGCACAGAGCCCAATATGGGGCTTGAACCCACAAACCATGAAATCATGACCCGAGCTAAAGTTGGACACTTAAACCAGCTGAGCCACCCACAGGCCCCATCCTCTGCTCTGTCTTTATCTGATCTTTCCACTAATATTGAAGGATCATAAACTAAGCCTCTGTTTTTGTACATCTACCACCACACTGTAAAACCTTTAATGGCTTCTCATAATTTATCAGATAATTTTCTTCTAGTTAGCATTCAAAGATTCTAAACTCCAATCACACCAATTCATTGAATTTACCTCCCACTATCTCCTAATNCTCTCTCCTAGAAATAAATAAAACATAAAAATTTAAAAAAAAAAAAGAACAAACTCTCCTTATTTTATTCTTATTATTTTTTATAGCTAAGTAATTCCGAATTGCTGGNTCCAATCACACCAATTCATTGAATTTACCTCCCACTATCTCCTAATCTAAGTCTTCCTACTCAAATAAACAAATAAGAACAAACTCTCCTTATTTTATTCTTATTCTTTTTTATAGCTAAGTAATTCCGAATTGCTGAATGACCCAATAGACAAAGTAAGTAGATATTTAAAACACAGGCAAGACAAAGAAGAGAGATTCAACTATAATGGACTTACCCAGAATTCTACAACCAGAAAATCTGGAATAAACCATTTTAATTTCATCATATATGCAGGTTTTGTGTTTTGCAGTTTTAGAATTGTTTACTTTGAATTATATCTGGTATATGTGCATCATAAATTTTCTTCTAAAGGTTAAAATTAAGCCCTGACCATTTTTTTTTAGCATTTGTTTATTTTTGAGGGAGAGTGAGAGAGTACATGTGAGAGCAAGGGAGGGGCTGAGGGAGAGGGAGACAGAGGATCCAAAGTGGGGTCTATGCTGACAGCAGAGAGCCCAGTGCAGAGTTCGAACTCAAGAATCCTGAGATCATGACCTAAGCAGAAGTCAGACACTCAACCAACTGAGCCACCCAGGTATCCCTAAGCCCTGATCATTTGGAACATATCTTTTCTCCTCCTATCCAAAGCCCGCTCCACCCTCGAGTGCAAGTCAATGTCCAGTCTTCTGCAAATAATCTAAGCACAATAAGATCGGTTTTTAATTGAATTTTTAGTTTTTAGATTCACATTTTCATTTAAATATGTATATTTATTTATATTGTAAACTGCTCTTTGTGAGTTATAGTTTCTGTTATTAGACTCAAAATTTCACACTCACAAATAAATCCTCTAGAACGCATCGTACTTCTGTTTTAATCTCCCACATTGCAATTAGAACCGTTAGAATGCAACAAATATCTTTTGAACCCCTGACCTTCCAGTTTACATGACCAGTGTACAAATGAATGTGTGAATAAAAATATTTTATGTCTCGAGAGTTATCAGCAAACTACTAGACTAAAGCTAAAGCTTGGATTAAGTTGTAAAGTAGGATACTATCATCAGCATCAATAAAGAACCAAATCCTCATTTATGAAGTTCCTCAGAAGTCCATTTTTAACCAATTGCTCCTTGCAAAGTCCCTCCTAACAGGCAAGGGAAGAGCCACACAAGAACTCATTTGGTCAGACATTAACCCTCCCTACCCAGTCCCACTCCTCCCCGCTAACCCAGCACTACTACTACCCCCATCATCAAAAATATGTATGTTTTAGATCAGAACATGGATTGGCAACCAACAGGATCTATGCCCGACCAAAACTGATAGGCAGCCCATGCCCACCTCCCTGCTCCCTGTGACTGTCTGCTACCTGCCTCGCCGACAAAACTTGGCAGCCAGCGTGCTTCTTCCTCCACTTCGGTGTTCGTGGGCTCTCCTGCTCCCTCCCTGTTTGGAAATCATGTCCAAAGACTCTCTCCATGAGCTGCCTCCAACATGCCAAAGGAAAGGGAGGAGGAAGCTTGGCACCCTAATTTTAGAAGGATACCAGTCCGTGATGTAAAAGGAAGACAATATCCTTCTGCAAATGTGGACACTGCCTATTTCCTTTACTGCAGTCATTAGCTGATGTCTTTGGCAGAGAACATATCGAGTAAGCTTTTCCAGGATGGGCCTGTAGCCTTGGAAATACATCACCCAAAACAAAAAGCCAAACCTCTGATTGTTTCTCAGCTTGCACCCACACATTCGCTAAAGCACTTCATTTTAAAACAAAATTTTTGACAAAGCAAAAGCCAAATTCATATTCCCTCTACCCCCGTGCCAGTGACAAGTCACTCTGAATTTTACTTTTCTTTTTGGCCTATTTTCTTTCCCTTCTCCATTAAAAGAAAGAGTTTTTGTCACCAGTAACTACTGCATTTCTTAGTTGCCTTTTTCTGTTTCCCTGGCCTCATTTTTTCCTTTCCTCTAGCTGAACAACAGAAATCTTTAAAACTAACCTGAATTTTGAGTAATATAAAGCTGAGATTTTAAGATCAGTATATTAAAAACTGGATATGAATAGGACTTGACTCAATAGATCATTTATTTCCTTATAAATCTAAATACAGATGCATTTAATATTCATTATAAAGTACTTCTAAAGAGAAATGTAAAAATTTTCTCANCAGTATATTAAAAACTGGATATGAATAGGACTTGACTCAATAGATCATTTATTTCCTTATAAATCTAAATACAGATGCATTTAATATTCATTATAAAGTACTTCTAAAGAGAAATTTAAAAATTTTCTCAGGCAACTTTTCTTTTGGAAAGTTGCATGTTCACATTATGCCTATATCACATTTTGATAAGATAATAAAGTTGAACTATTAATAAACTTTTTCTTTTTAAAAAATGTTTATGGGGCGCCTGGGTGGCTTAGTCGGTTAAGCNTCTCTCTGACCCTCCCCTGCTAACGCTCTCTCTCTCTCTCTCTCTCTCTCTCCTAGAAATAAATAAAACATTAAAAAAAATTTTTAAAAATATATTAATTTTTGAGAGAGAGAGAGGCAGAGAGAGAGGGAGACAGGATCTGAAGCGGGCTCTGTGCTGACAGCAGAGAGCCCAATATGGGGCTTGAACTCACGAACTGTGAGATCATGACCTGAGCCTAAGTCAGAAGCTTAACCACCTGAGCCACCCAGGCACCCCTAAACTCTTTTCTACTGGATTCAGTGACAGGAGTTTTAGTATGCAATCTGCAGTGCCAACTTCAACTTTAATCAATTCCAATGTCAAATATCTGATTATCATATGCTCCACTTAATGAGTAACTAGCTGGAGAGTAAGACCTCTTTCACTGCAGCATGATATGTACAAACCAGACCACTGTTTCTTTCTATTTTTAACACAGTTAAAGAGTAACAAATATGTTTTTAAAAGGCTCTGGAAAAATACCACATAAGCTAGGAAAATTGAAAAAATAAATGCTTCTAATTACAGGTTAAGTTACCCCCCTTCTGGGCTTGATTTTTCCTTAGAGTCTTAGATATAATATGAGTATCAAGCTGCAGAAACAATAAATAACTTCTACCAACAATTATTTAAGGCTTAGCTGTCTAGTGTGAAGACCAGGCCAAAAGTTTCAAGCATACCCCCTATTTTTTATCAATCTTTTCCTAAGAATTAATCAAGATTCGAGTCCCAGTTCTACCACTCCATTGCTGTGACATTAGCTTTTCTGGGTTTCAGTTTTCTTCATTGGTAAAATAGAGATAATAATCCCCTTCACAAGACTGTTGTGAGGATTAAATGAGAGAATATATGTGAAACATCCAGTTCAGTGCCTAGAATTTAGTGAATTTCCTTCAAACCCCTCTTCATCTTCAAACTTCCATTCTTACTATTATGAGCCAAAAGAGATGTATGTGCATATCCTTTCCACTCCTGTATAGCAATGAGTTAAATGGGTATCTTTGTTTATCAGTGTTCTTGCATAAGATATTGTTTTGCATGCATGTAATTCTAATTTATATAAATAGTATTATATAGCATATTTCACTATTTCTTATTCTGTTTATTTTTTGGTTTGGGGCTTGGAGGATTTCTTCGTTTCTTATTAGTGTAGTTTGGGAAAGATAGAAAACTTATGAAGTAGTCCTTCACAGTTCCTATTCAAAAGCGAGACTTTCTAGATCAGGTATGCCCCAACTTGCTTGGAACAACTTTATCTGAAGAGATTAGATACACATGCAAAGCAAATACATGATGAAAGGGTGCAGGAGGGTTTTTTTAATCTGTGGAGGTGGGAGGGTGTGGTAGATGCTCCAAGGTTGAGTTAATCATACTCTTCACTTCATAGTCTATTATCATCATATGTCTGTGCAAGGCCTCACCCTTATTTTATTTATTTATTCCCTTTAATCCCTATTCTTCATGTCTTTCTCCTTCATCCTCTGATAGGCATCCATGCCAATGAGTTGAATGCATATCTTTTTGTTTATTAAATGTACTTGTGAAATACATTGTATTGTGTAAAGATGATTTTAATTTATTTAAATACTATTACTCTGTATATTTTCATTTCTTTTTTAAATTTTTTTTAATGTGTTTATTTATTTCTAGGAGATAGAGAGACAGCGTGAGCAGGGGAGGGTCAGAGAGAGAGGGAGTCACAGACTGAAACAGGCTCCAGGCTCTGAGCTGGCAGTCAGCACAGAGTCCGATGTGGGGCCTAAACCCACGAACCGCGAGATCATGACCTAAGCGAAAGTCGGACGCTTAACCGACTAAGCCACCCAGGCGCCCCTTTTTTTAATTTTTTTATATTTATTTATTATTGAGACAGAGAGAAACAGAGCATGAGTGGGAGAGGGGCAGAGAGAGAGGGAGACCCAGAATCAGAAGCAGGCTCCAGTGTCTGAGCTGTCCGCGCAGAGCCTGATGTGGGGCCCAAACCCACAAACCGTGAGTCCAGCCACCTATCGCTACAAATAATGCTGAAATGAAGGTTTTTATATGAGTTCCCACATATACCTGTGTGAAATCTCTTTCACATATATACCCAAGAGCAGAACTGCCTATACTGGCAATATGACCATATACCGTGTACTAGTCTAGTATCCAGGTACAATATCCTTGCCGTAATTCTATCAGGCACTGCTGGGTAACAACTGTCTGACAGTACCTAGGAGCTCCTGTAACCTCACCTCAGCATGACATAGCTTTCTAATCAATGAAAATTGATATCTCATTGTTTTCACTTGCATTTCTCAGGTCCTGATGCATTTCTTCATTTGCTTCTTGGAGTTTCTTGTACTGTATGTAATGCAATTTGTGTTCATATCCTTTGCACACTTTCCTATTAGAATTATTATCTTTTTATTGTTGATTTGTAGGAGTTCTTTGGACATATTAAATATAATTTTCCTTGTCAATTTTAAATTTTGAAAATATAATACTATGTCACCTGTTAATTTTGTCCTCAATATCCTTGGTGGGACTCCTTAATTTTGATGTCCTACGTTTGTCTTATGATTTGTGCTTTTGGAGTTTTGTTAAGTCTTTCTTTGCCTCTGGGTTACAAAAAATATTCTCTTCAAATTTTCTTCTATTAGCTTTGTAACTTACCTTTCTCATTTAGGTCTTTTAACCATCTGGAATCCAAATGTGTATATGAGCTTAGGTAAGGATCCAGTTTTATTTTTCTTCATGTACTGAGCTAATTTTCCCAATACCACTGTTAACTAAATCCATTTTTTCACCATTGTCTATAGTGTCTCTTTCATTACATATTAAATATTTGCTATACATGGATCTGACTGTGATCTCTCAGTTATGTCCTTTTGGTCTGTTTATTCTTGTGCCAGTACTGCACTGTTTTTATTATAGCTTGTGATGTGTCTTTATATCTCAAAGGAAGAGTTTTTCTACTTTTTTTTTAAATTCTTATCTTAGCTACCTCTGGATCTTTATTCTCCCATATAACTTCAAACATTGATCAAATTCCTCAAAATATCCAACTGGAATTTTCATTGGGATGACATTGAATTTACGTATGAAGTTTTGGATTATTGACATCACTATAATACTAAATTATCCAGTCAAGAAAAACTACGCATGACAACTTTACCTGAAGAAGATTATAGATGTCCATGGAAAGCAAGTAGTCAAAGAAAGGGACCAGAAGTAAAGTCTTTTTTTTAATCCAAGTTTTCTCTAACAGCTGAAAAACCATTTCTCAATTAAAAAAAATCAAAACACTAGAAATGCTTTATAGCACTAGGAGCTCTTTTTTAGTTTCTACCTCCAGAGGGAGGCTAAGAGCTGGCTGGTCTTTGAGAATGAGACCCATCTCAGAAATCCCTTTATAGTTGCAAAGGAGAAGAGTTTTTTTTTAAATGTGATTTACAGGCAAAGAGTTATGAGGAAAGATATATAAACATGGGGCCATGGCATGAGACTATGGACACAGCCATGAGCAAACCTGAAGATTCCACAGTAGCTGGTACTTGAATTAGTTAGGGAAATGAGCCTATGGATCATAATAATTTTGTTTCCTTATTTTTTTTTTAAGAACAGAAGTGGTAAAGACTTTAAATGTTACATTAAAAAAATATTTGAGGGCACCTGGGTGGCTCAGTCAGTTAAGCATCCAGCTTTGCCTCAAGTCATGATCTCACGATTCGTGAGTTCAAGGTCAGTGTCGGGCTCTTCACTGAGAGTCCAGAGCTTACTTGGGATTCTCTCTCTTCCTCTCTCTTTGGCCATCCCTCACCTGCACGTCCTCTCTCTCTCTATCACAAAAGAAATTTAAAAACTTAAAAAAAAATTGGCTGCATCATAGGAAAATGGTGTTTGGAAAGAATTCCACTTACCTATTTTAATAAAGCTACTTGGTTTTTTTAAGCAAAAACTACTACATCAAAAGGCAGCTTTAATGTAAAACTAACAAACCAAAACTTAGTGATTCAGAATAAAAACTTTTAAAAATTAATTTTTGGGGGCGCCTGGGTGGCTTAGTCGATTAAGCGTCTGACTTTAGCTGAGGTCATGATCTCGCGGTTCGTGGGTTCGAGCCCCGCGTCGGGCTCTGTGCTGACTGCCAGCACAGACTGTTTCAGTCTGTGACTCCATCTCTCTCTGACCCTCCCCTGCTCATGCTGTCTCTCTCTCTCTCCTAGAAATAAATAAAACATTTAAAAAGAATTAATTTTTGAAAAGTAAAAGTTACCACCCAAAAAGTACTAACAGTTTATATTTCTGCCACATACGGTTTGTCCGTAATGAAAAGGGAATTCATTTTTAAAATAAAGATGGAGTAAATGAACTTCTAGACTCATTTCTAAGTAAATAAATAAGATTCTATCAAAATTCATAATCTTATAAAATCAAAGAAATCATGTGCTATTATAAATAACTTTTCCTTGCAAACTGGTGCAGCCGTCATGCAAAACACTGTGGAGTTTCCTCAAAAAGTCAAAAATAGAACTACCCCATGATGGAGCAATTGCACTACTGGCTATTTACCCAAAGAATACAAAAATACTAATTCAAAGGGAAACATGCAGGGATGCCTGGGTGGCTCAGTCAGTTGATTTCACCTCAGGTCATAATCTCACAGTTTGTGGGTTTGAGCTTCAAGTCAGGCTCTGCTCTGACAGCACAGACACCCAGAGCCTACTTGGGATTCTCTCTCCCTCCCTCTCTCTCTGCCCCTCCCCCACTCACACTATCTCTCTATCTCTCTCTCTCTCTCTCAAAATAAATAAATTAATTAAAACAAAAACAAAGAGATACACAAACCCCAATGTTAGTAAGCAGCATATTTACAATAGCCAAACTATGCAAACAAACCAAGTATCCATCAACTGATGAATGGATAAAGAAGATGTGGTGTATATATACAATGGAATATTACTAAGCCATAAAAAAAGAATGAAATCTGGCCATTCCAATGACATGGTTGGAGGTAGCAAGTATTATGCTTAGGGAAATAATTTAGTCAGAGAAAGACAAATGCCATATGATTTCACTCATAGGTGGAATTTTAGAAACAAAACAAACAAGCAAAGAGAAAAAAAGAGAGACAAAGCAAGAAACAGACTCTTAATTATAGCAAACAAACTGATGGTTACCAGAAAGGGGGTGGGAGGTTGAGCTAAGTAGGTGATGGGGCTCAAGGAGTGTGCTTGCCACGATGAGCATCGGGTGACCTATGGAAGTGTTGCATCACTATATTGTACACCTGAACTAATATTACACTGTTAAGTAACTAGAATTCAAATAAAAACTTAAAAGCATTACACCACAAGTCTACAGCGTGAATACAGAACTAGACTTGGTTCCGAGACATCCCTGAGTATTATTCCATATGAGAACTGCAAAAGGAAATCACAATTAAGTATGATTGGTATCTGAATATAAGAGTTTTGAAAGCCGACAATCCATTTGCTCTTAATTTCCAGAGCACTGTCTGTTATGGAAATTTGTCAAATAGTTCATGCCATTCAAATATCAGGGCTGTTTTCAATTAAAGCACCCAGGTGACTGCAGTAAGCTAAATGTGGATAAAATAATGCTTAAATTGTCCTAAAATGAGGAATTTTTATTGCTAAAGGCAAAAAAAGAGGCTAACATTACAGAGGCATTGTCCAAGTTTCATGTCTTGTACTAAAAACAGGTATAAGTTTTACTATTGGTAGAAACTTTGTAACAAGAACCATGATCAGTAAAATTGGTGTTTTTCTCTTAGAAAGAAGCATAACAACCTACTGCAAAAATTCTTTATCAAATAAGCCTACTGAATCCTGAATATCCGGAACATGATTGTGGAAGGTCATTANATTTCCCTGATGAGGAGGGATGCTGAGCATCGTTTCATGTGTCTGTTGGCCATCTGGATGTCCTCTTTGGAGAAGTTATGCTAGAGGATATTTCATGCTGTAGTTGCTCAAATCCAGGACACCTGGGTGGCTCCGTCGGTTAAACGTCTGACTTCAGCATAGCTCATGATGTCATGATTTGTGAGCTCGAGCCCCACTTTGGGTGAGCATGAGCCCCACTTCAGGTGAGCCCTGCTTCTCTCTTCCTCTCTCTCTCTCTCTCTCTGCCCCTCATGGGATTCTCTCTCCCTCTCTTTCTGCCCTNCTCTGACTGGCATGAGGTGGTATCTCAGTATCGTTTTGATTTGTATTTCCCTGATGAGGAGGGATGCTGAGCATCGTTTCATGTGTCTGTTGGCCATCTGGATGTCCTCTTTGGAGAAGTTATGCTAGAGGATATTTCATGCTGTAGTTGCTCAAATCCAGGACACCTGGGTGGCTCCGTCGGTTAAACGTCTGACTTCAGCATAGCTCATGATCTTATGATTTGTGAGCTCGAGCCCCACTTTGGGTGAGCATGAGCCCCACTTCAGGTGAGCCCTGCTTCTCTCTTCCTCTCTCTCTCTCTCTGCCCCTGATGGGATTCTCTCTCCCTCTCTTTCTGCCCTTCATTCACTTATACCCTCTCTTTCTCAAAAAAAAAAAATTGTAGTTGCTCAAAATCACTGAAATTCTGAATCACCTTAAACATTATATACATTATATTACATGATTGTATACATTATGATTGGATAGATAGATAGATATTAGATAGATATTAGCTAATGGAGAGGCACTTGGTGGCTCCATGGGTTTATCACAGCAAATGCATGCTACACGGAAAGAGGACTGTGGTTAACAATTATTCTGTGAGTCTGTGGTGTGAAATGGAAAATGTATAATGGATTTAGTAGTGACGGAGTAGCAGCTATATATTAGAGCAAGGGATGTGCTTCTATGCAAATAAAAGAGGTGGCAAGCCTAGATGCCAATCCACAGGCTGCCGCAGTCAGTCACAGAGCACAGCCAGCAATGTACTGATGCCTACCAGTCTTCATTCGGCATAAAGGAAATGGTGACGAGTGTGACAATAATCAAGGTGCAGCTAATATTAAGTTTATTTACCTGTTTTGAGAGAGAGAGAGAGCATGAGCAGGGGAGGGACAGAAAGAAAGGGAAAGAGAATCCTAAGCAGACCCTGCACTGTCAGCAGAGCCCAGCACAGGGCTTGAACCCACAAACCATGAAAGAAATCATGACCTAAGTCAAAACGGAGAGTTGGATGCATAACCAACTGAGTCACCCAGGCACCCCAAGGTGCAGCTAATATTTTATGTTTGTGATGAGGGGAAACTTTAAAAAAGTAAAATTGGGACAGCTGGGTAGCTTAGTCAGTTAAACATCCGACTTTGGCTCAGGTCATGGTCTCACCACTTGTGGGTTCGAGCCCTGCGTCGGGCTCTGTGCTTACAGCTCAGAGCCTGGAGCCTGCTTCAGATTCTGTGTCTCCCTCTCTCTCTGTCCCTCCCCAACTCACACTCTGTCTCTCTGTCAAAAATAAATAAATGTTAAAAAAAATTTTTTAAAGAGTAAAATTGTTTTTTCATGCCAAAGTAGCCAGTTAGTTGATCACACAGTGTTTAAAATAAAGACTGAGTGGGGCGCCTGGGTGGCTTAGTCGGTTAAGCGTCCAACTTTCGCTTGGGTCATGATCTCGCGGTTCGTGGGTTCGAGCCCCCCATCGGGCTCTGTGCTGACTGCCAGCTCAGAGCCTGGAGCCTGTTTCAGAGTCTGTATCTCCCTCTCTCTCTGACCCTCCCCTGCTCACGCTGTTTCTCTCTCTCTCCTAGAAATAAATAAAAATAAATAAACTAAATAAAATTTAAAAAATAAATAAAAATTAAAAAATAAAGACTGAGAATAAAATATTATTCTAGTTTCTCATCATGCTTGTGAAGACCCTTTTTAAGATTTCAAATGGCTTCCTTAAGCTGCACATCTCAGAAATATACCTAGGATTTTGACTAGCCAGAACCTCTTATTTTAAGGTTAAAAATATCATGATGTTTATAATGCTGAAATTAAAATACTAAGATTTCATAAGAAAAACGAATTGCAGTGAAAATGATTCAATAGTCAAGAATTTCACTCTGCCAGCCCTTGATTCTCTTTGTTCTTCGAAGAAAAAAATCTAAGGTATATTAATGGGCATATTTTTTTTTTAGTTTTAGGAGGAATATTTATTCAGTTTTCTTTTCTNCTGTAACAGAATATCAAGAAATATTTCTTAGAGCCATACACAACCGAAGAGTGTTATTAGATATTCAAATGTTTGAAACACTTGAAACATCAGCATCTGACTGAGAACCAAATGTGCTGTTCAGAGAAAAATCTCCCCACATTTTTGGATCTGTATTCAGCCCAAAATCCAAAACTATCTGACAAAGTCTACAAACATTTGTTCCCACTTCTGATAACTTATAATTGTGAGTTAGTATGTTCTAACTTAGAGGAAAATAAAGAGTAAGAAAGCAACTACATAAAACCTGACCTACAGCTCAGGTCATCTGTGACCAAACCTGTCAATAGAGTATTAAATTTAATATGCTTTACTTTTTTAAATGCTAATAGATTTTAAGCCTAAATTGACTATTTGTATATGCTCCAAAAATCCATTAAGTTGTCCACGGACATTAAAAGTTAGAGAGGGACGCCCGGGTGGCTCAGACAGTTAAGTATCCGACTCTCGATTTCAGCTCAGGTCATGATCTCATAGTCATGAGATCAAGCCCCACATCAGGCTCCCAGCCTGCTTAAGATTCTCTATCTCTGTCTTCCCTTCCTCTCCCCCCCAAAAAGAGAAACACAGACTGACAATAAGTTATGATGAGAGAGGGGTTTACTCTGAGCTTCTAATACCACTCATCCACAGCTAGCATCCAAGGTTCCAGGCAAGAACCAGAAGCAGAGAGTCATTATCTTCCTACTTACAAGTCATGGGAGTAGATATTATTACTATGCCATATTACTTTTATAGATAAGAAAACTGCAATTTAGATAAGTAAAATGAGCAGAGTCGTATAGATTAGATACACAAGAGGCAGACCTAACACAGGCCTTCTCACCCCTAATTCAGAGTCTGATTTACCCCATTCTTTCTCAGAATTGGAGACTTTGGGTGCATTTGGCATAGTATAATGCTTTTTGGTTTGGTTTGGTTTCCAAACATTTTTTAATTTTTCTTTTATTTTTTGAGAGAGAGAGAAAGAGAGAGAGAGCATGAGCCGCGGAGGGGCAGAGAGAACAGGAGACAGAGAATCAAAAGCAGGCTCCAGCCTCTGAGCTGTCAGCACAGAGCCTGACACGGGCCTTAAACTCACCAACCAGTGAGATCATGACCTGAGCTGAAATCTGACACTTAACCCACTGAGCCACCAGGTGCCTCTGGTTTTGTTTTTTGTTTTTGTTTTTGTTTTCTTATTCAGTGTTCTCCCTCTCTCTCTCTCTCTCTCTGTGTGTGTTTTAGTATAATTGACACATTGCTCTAGTTACTTAAACCATCAACTTAAAGGAATGCTTATCCTCGACCTCAGAGTTGATGCCTACTAGCTAACTGAACTTCCTACATCACAACTAGCTGCAAAACACATTCTCTCTTTTGTACGTTTTAGTGCAAAGCACCAGTTTCTCTCTCTACTCCACAATCTGCCTCCTACTTCACTTCCAGACTTGCTCGTAAAATAAGGAAGCAGCTGAAAACTGGATACTTTTTTCTTTTTATGCCTTGAACCAACATTGTGGATTGCAGTTGGGCTGAAGGTTCAATTTTGTCCTATTTACCAGTCTTTAAAACTCAGTAGAACTGTTTCCACTNTGTGTTTTAGTATAATTGACACATTGCTCTAGTTACTTAAACCATCAACTTAAAGGAATGCTTATCCTCGACCTCAGAGTTGATGACTACTAGCTAACTGAACTTCCTACATCACAACTAGCTGCAAAGCACTTATTCTCTCTTTTGTACGTTTTAGTGCAAAGCACCAGTTTCTCTCTCTACTCCACAATCTGCCTCCTACTTCACTTCCAGACTTGCTCGTAAAATAAGGAAGCAGCTGAAAACTGGATACTTTTTTCTTTTTATGCCTTGAACCAACATTGTGGATTGCAGTTGGGCTGAAGGTTCAATTTTGTCCTATTTACCAGTCTTTAAAACTCAGTAGAACTGTTTCCACTAGATGGCGGTCTTTACCAAGAACTGTAAGAGCTATGCCAGCTTGTGGCAATACACAAGTTTTAAAGCCTGCCTTTCACAAAGGGGAGTATCTTACTCATACAAAGCTTTTGTCTGTGATTCCATTTTTTTAGCCGCCACTATGGAAAAAAATCAATAAATGCAAATATAATGTAATTTTTAAAAATAGAAGAGAAATTGTGTTCCAAGTTGAAATTTTTTTTCTCTTTTTGGTAGAAACATATTTGACCTATAACTGTGTCAATTTAAGGTGTCAACATGTTAATTTGTTACGTTCATATGCTGTAATATGACTGTAATGATAATAAGCACCTCTATCATGTTACATATTTGTCATTTAACTGGGATAGTTACGTTCTAGTCTCATAGCGAGTTTGATGATGATAAAAATATATTGCTGTTTCTATTCACTGTACTGTTCATTAGACCTTTGGGACTTGTTTACCATTCTCTGGTTTGCTGCCTTAAACAACATCTGAAAGTTTTCTTGAAGAAATAAGGACTTTCACCCAGAAGAAAGACTGAAAGACATATTAAGAAATTATCTCTTATAATTGTTCATAGTCTCAGATCAGAGACTACCTGTTGGGCACCTGCATGGCTCAGTCGATTAAGCATTTGACTCTTGATTTCAGATCAGGTCATGATCTCACAGTGGGATTGAGCCCTACATCCAGTTCTGTGCATGGAGCCTGCTTGGAATTTTCTCTCTCTCTCTCTCTCAAAATAAATGAATTAAACATTAATTTTTTTGTTTGTTTTTTTTAGGAGTGCCTGGGTGGCTCAGTCAGTTGAGCACCTTACTTAGGCTCAGGTCATAATCTCGTGGTTTGTGAGTTCAAGCCCCTCATCAGGCTCTATGCTGACAGCTCAGAGCCTGGAGCCTACTTTGGATCCTGTGTCTCCCTCTCTCTCTCTCTCTCTCTCTCTGCCCCTCCCCCAACTCATGCTCTGTCTCTCTCTCTCTCTCTCTCTCTCTCAAAAATAAAAACATTAAAAAATAAATAAAATAAATAAAATAAAAATGTTTTAATATTTAAAGTACTTGTTGATTTTAAAAATTGTGCACATTTGGGAGAAGCAATTGGCTATTGCTATTTGTAGTTGGTATTTGTTTTACATCTTTTCTTCAGGCAGTAGAAGTATTTTTCAGTTAAAATATGATCTACTGAGTAAAATTTATCATGTGCTACAGTTTCTTCTCTGGTTATCAATGAGATTGTTTCTTCCCTTCAAATGCTTTGTTATGTATTAGTACTTAATGACTTGTTATTTGATTAGTAGAAATAACTGAGCACCTTGTTTGAGGAAAATTGGTTGGTTGATAGTTTTTCAGTAAACGTTTTATTGAAGTATAACGTAACTAAAAAAATTACACAAATTGTAGCATATAGTTCATAAGTTTTCACAAACTGAAATGAACGTAACTGTTTTTGTGCAATTGTAGTTTTTATCATTGTAAATTTTATTTGCTTTTTGTTTCATTATACCCAAGTAATCAGCACCCAGGTCAAGAATTAAAACACTACTGGGGTGTGTTTTAGTCAGTTAAGCATCCGACTTCGGCTCAGGTCATGATCTCACTGCTCGTGAATTCGAGCTCACATCAGGCTCTGTGCTGACAGCTCAGAGCCCAGAACCGACTTTGGATTCTGTGTCTCCCTCTCTCTTTGCCACCCTTCTGCTCATGCTCTGTCTTTCTCTCTCTCTTTCAAAAATAAATAAACATAAAAAATAATTTTTTTAATTAGAAAAAAAAAGAATTAGAACACTACCAGGCATTCAGAAGCCTATCCATGCTCCTTCCTGGTCACTTATCTACAATGGTACCATTATCCTGACTTCTAATACCATAGATGACTTTTACCTCTTTTTGAAGCTTCTGTGAATCTTCTCACTTCTGTTACTTCCCATTGTGTTTATGACTCATTCATGTTGTTTTCAATGCTGTATATCACAACTTTTTATTCATTCTCTTAATGGGCACTTGTGTGCTTTCCAGTTTGGAACTATCATGAATACTGCTTCTATGAAGCTCATATATATGCCTTGGATCAAAATGTGAATGCATTTATTGGGGTGGGTATAAACCTAGAAGTGGGATTGCTGGGTCATGGGATTTGCATATGTTCAGCTTTGGTAAGTACTACCAGTTTTCTGAAATGGTTGTACCAATCTGCACTCCCATCGGAATGACATGAGCTCCATTGTTCTACTTCCTCCTCAGCATCTGGTATTGTCAGTCCTTTTATACTGTAGCCTTTCCCTTTTTTTAAGTTTGTTTCTTTATTTTGAGAGAAAGCAAGAGAAATCACATATGGGAGCAGGGGAGGGACAGAGAAAGAGGGAGAGAGAGAATCCTAAGCAAGCTCCATTCTGTCAGCTCAGAACCCAAAACAGGGCTCAATCCAGTTACTGTAAGATCATGACCATGAGATCATGACCTGAGCCAAGATCAAGAGTCAGACACTTAACCAACTGAACCACCCAGACTCCCCTATATATGTAGCCTTTCTGATGATTAAGTAGTGACATCTCACTGTGGGGTTTTTTTTTAATGTTTTATTTATTTCTAGGAGAGAGAGAGACAGCATGAACGGGGAGGGTCAGAGAGAGAGGGAGACACAGAATTGGAAACAGGCTCCACGCTCTGAGCCGGCTGTCAGCACAGAGCCCGATGCGGGGCTCGAACACACGAACCGTGAGATCATGACCTAAGTGAAAGTCGGACGCTTAACCGACTAAGCCACCCAGGTGTCCCATCTCACTGTGGTTTTAAATGCATTTCCTTGAAGAGTAATGAAATTGTTTATATGCTTACTGATTAAGAATATTCCAGTCTTTTGGTCATTTTTTAAATCATTTTTTGTATCATTTTTTTAAATTAATCTATAGGAGTTCTTTATATATCTGAGGCTTTTCAAGTCAGTGGTCAGACATAAATGTACTATAATTATCTTTTCCCACTGTGGGGCTTAAATTTTTACTCTCTTAATGGTATTTTTGATGAACAAAATATAATTTACCAATTTTTCCTTTATGTTAGCTCATTCCTTAGGTCCTTTTCTAAAAAAAATTTTTTTTAATGTTTATTTATCTTTGAGAGAGAGAGACAGAGACAGAGTGGGGGGGGGATGGGCAGAGAGAGGGAGACACAGAATCCAAAGCAGCCTCAGGCTCTGAGCTGTCAGCACAGTGCCAGACATGGGGCTTGAACTCACAAACCATGGGATCATGACCAGAGCTGAAGTCGGACGCCACCAACTGAGCCACCCAGGCATCCCATTTAGGTCCTCTTTTGAAAACTTTGCTTATTCCAAGCTCATGAATATATTATTACTCTATGCTTTTTTCTTAGAGCTTTATTAATCATTTATATTTAAATCGAATGCATCTGCAATTTTGTGTGTGTGTGTGTGTGTGTGTGTGTGTGTGGTATGAGGCAAGGGCAAAAACTCATTTTTTTTATAACACCAACACCATTTATTAAAAAGACCATCCTTGGGGTGCCTGGCTGCCTCAGTCGATGGAATGAGCAACTCGATCTCATGGTTGTAAGTTCAAGCACCACATTGGGTGTAGAGCTGACTTAAAAATAATAAAGATTCTTTTAAAAAATAAATTAAAAGACTGTCATTTCACCACTGTACTACAGTTTTATCTTTGTCATAAATGAGGTAATTATATAAATGTGAGTTTGTTTCTGGAATTCTGTTCTCTTTCATTGATCTATCTGCCTGTCCTTGGATCCATTGCCTTCACTATTATAACAATATAACAAATCTCGATTAACTGGTAGTCTAAATACCTAGCCTGTCCTTCTTCAAAATTATATTGACCATTCCTGGTCCTTTCCATTTTCAGATAAATTTTAGAATCAATTTATCAATTTCTTTAAAAAAATTTTTTTAATGTTTATTTATTTGAGAGAGAGAGACAGAGAAACAGATCCGAGGTAAGCTCCAGGCTCTGAGCTGTCAGCACAGAGCCCGACACAGGGCTCGAACTCCCAAACTGTGAGATCATGACCTGAGCTGAAGTTGGATGCTTAACCAACTGAGCCCCCAGACACCCCCTTATCAATGCCTATGGGGGGATAAAAACAACTGCTAGGATGCTTATTGGAACTGAATTAAATCAATAGGTCAATTGGGGAGAAATTGAAATCTCTGGTAGCTTTATAATGTGTCAATTTAGGTAGGCAGAACCGTATCTCCCAGAATTCCCTTCCCTGATGACTTTGGTTAGAGTGGGCCATGGGAGACTTTTCTTTTTTTAACGTTCATTCATTTTTGAGAGAGAACAGAGTGTGAGCGGGGGAGGGGCAGAGAGAGAGGGAGACACGGAATCTGAAGCAGGTTCCAGGCTCTGAGCTGTCAACACAGAGTCCGACTTGGGCTTCAACTCACAAGCTCCAAGATCATGACCTGAGCCGAAGTGGAAGCTTAACCAACAGAGCCACCCAGGGGCCCCTGCTTTTTTCTCCCCCATGAGATTGGAAGAGCAGAAATGATGCAGCAGCCATAATTTTCATGTTTAGAATTCCAGAGCAGGTGCACATTGTTGCTCATCTTTCTTATCTCGTGGCTCACCTTGTTGGCGTGGGAACAGCAGTTGAAGTTGCTGCAACTGCCTGTGACTCCTCTTTCAACTTCTCTGACTTCTATTAATTTGATCATCTTTAATTTCTCTCAATAATGATTTGTAGTTTTTTGATGTGATGGTCTTGCCCACCTTTTATTATATTAATTGCCAGATATGTGATGTTTTTGATGCAATTGTAGATTTTATCTTTTTAAATTTTATTTGCTATTGTTTGTGACTGGTAGATAAAAATACCAGTTGATTTTTACATTTTGATCATGTTCCTACAACCTTGCTTACATTTAGTTTTAATAGTTCATGAACAGTTTTGGATTTTCTACGTATACGATCATGTCATCTGAGATAAATGTGTTTCCTTCTTCCTTTTCTTGCCCTTTTTGGACTGCCTGGGACCTCACTACAGTACTGAGTAGAAGTGGGATAAAAAGTAACCTTGTCTCATTGCCCATCTCAAGGGGGTGTTTTTAAATAACTCACTCTTAAGTATTATATTTTCCATAGATTTTTTTGCAGATATTCCTTATTAGATAAAAGAAATTCCTTCTACTCTAAATTTGCTAAGAGTTTTTAAGAAATAGTTGTAGGCCACCTAGGTGGCTCAGTTAGTTAAGCATCTGACTTCTGTTCAGGTCATGATCCAGCCTGGCATTAGGCTGTGTGCTGGCAGCTCAGAGCCTGAAACCTGCCTAGGATTCTCTCTCTCACGGACCCTCTCTCTCTCCCTTTTTCTCTCTCCCTCTCTCTCCCCTCCTCCCCTGCCCTCCCTCTGTCTCTCTCTTTCAAAAATAAAAAGAAAGAAGAAGAGAGCGTATGACTGTGCATGAGCAGGGAAGGGCAGAGGGAGAGGGAGAGAGAATCTTAAGCAGGCTCCATGCCCAGCACAGGGCTGGACTTGGGACTCAAGCCCAGGATCGTAATGTCATGACCTGAGCCAAAATCAAGAGTTGGAGCTTAACCGAGTGAGCCATGCAGGTGCCCCTGCATATCTTTTCTTGTAAGAGATTGGCCTATTTTTTTTTTCATTTTTTAATATCCTTTTCAAGCTTTGGTACCAGAGGTTATGCTTAAAATGAATTAGAAGTGTTTCATCTTTTTCTATTCTCTGGAGGAGTTGTATAAAATTAATGTTATTTCTTCCTGAAATATTTGGAAGGATTTACCCATAAGACCATGTGGGACTGAAGACTTCTTAATGAGAAAGTTTTTAATTTGATATGGGACTGACTATACAGTCTGTGTTGTATGTATGTATCATCTTTTTGTATTTAATACCTATACGATCTATAGAAATGGCCTCTCTTTATTGCTGGTATTGGAATTTTGTGCTTTATCTTTTTTCCTTGACTTTCTTTGCTAAAGGTCTCTCAAATTTACTAGTCTTTTTGGAAGACCCAGCTTTTGGGCCTGTCATTTTTCTCTACTATGCATTTGTTCTCTATTGAATTAACTTCTGCTCACATCTTTAATTACTTCTTCTTACTTTCATAGATATATCTTGCTGTTGTTTTTCTAAATTTTCAAGGTGAATATTTAAATACTTCATTTCCAGTCTTTCTTCATTTTCAGTCACAGATTTCTGGAGCACCTGAATGGCTCAGTCGGTTCAGCGGCCAACTCTTGGTTTCTGCTCAGGTCATGATCTCACAGTTCGTGGGTTCAAGACCCATGTCCCACATCCAGCTACTGGCTGGTGGCACAGAGCCTACTTGGGATTCTCTTTCTATCTTTCTCTCTCTTTTTCTGCCCTTCTCCCAAGCTTGCACTCTCTCGTTCTCTCTCTCAAAATAACTTAAAAAAAAATAATAAAGCTACGAATTCCCCTGTATCTTTTTGGAAGAACACAATTTAAGCCACTACACAGCCTTAAATTAACTATTACTTTTAGTACTTCCCTGACAATGCTAGGACTTTAGAACACTTTAACTCCATTTAGCATTTCCTGCCTTTTGTGTTATTGTTATTGTACATTAATTCTACATATTTTAAATTGTAAAGAGCATGATTATTATTTTGTACAGTAAAAATCCATTCATATTTACCCATATTTTTAGCTTTTTCATTCCCCTTCATTATCTTTCTGCATTTCCTTTTTCTACCTTGGAGCGTTTACTCTTTTCCCACTTTTTTTAAAAAAAATTTTAATGTGTATTTTTTGAGAGAGAGAGAGAGAGAGAGAGAGCACAATTGGGGAGGGGCAGAGAGACAGGGAGACACAGAATCCAAACCAGGCACCAGGCTCTGAGCTGTCAGCACAAAGCTTGACATGGGGGGGGGCGGGGAGCTGAGCACACTAACTGTGAGATCATGACCTGAGCCGAAGTCAGACACTAAGCCGATGAGCCACCCAGGTGCCCCTGTTTTCCCTTTTTCTCTTAGTCTGCTGGATCCTCAATTACATGTATGTCAGACCTGTTCACTATGTCCCATTTGTGTCTGCTGAGATTCTCTTTTTCTTAATCTATTTTCTCCTTCATCTCTATTTTCATATATATATTCATCAAAGTTATATTTAAAATTTGGCTGATATCTATAATTCTGAATCACCTATGTGATCTTTCTCTTCTTTTTTGGTCATTTTGTACTATTTCTTGGTATGCTTGATACTTTTTTGATTGACAGTCAGATATTGTTTGAAAATTTACAGAAGCTCTGGGTGATGAGAGAATCTCCAAGAAATGTTCTCCATTTCCTCTGCTAGGCAGGTAGAGTTAGGGCCCATCACCTTAATCTACTCAGGAATGAGATGACTCAGTATCAGGCTGCAGTTTTCCTAAAGGCTTTTTCTACCTCTTCATCATCCCCACAGGTCATGGGGGGGAAGGGGGCAGCGGGGGGGCCTCGGGGAACCACCCAGACTGTAGGTTGGGACTCTACACACCTTGAACTGTAATCCTTGATTCTTTAGTAGTCGGGGTTGGCCAAAAACTCCACTCTGCTTTTCAGAAAGCTTCTCCCAGCTTCTTGCCCTTTACACTTTGCAGCTTCAGAATTCATCAAAATGGCTTGGAAAAAACCTAACCAATGGGGCTTGGTTTTCTGCCTGGCCAGCCTTCAGTCTCTGTAGATCCACAGAATTACGAAAAGCTCTGATGGTTTCTCTGCCTTCCAGCTGCAGCCCTTCCCCCAAGACTCTTAGGGGTTTTCAGCCACATTCCTTGAGACCGTAATTGTGAAATTCCCCCATGGAAAAATGTAACAGCAGGATGTTAGTTCAGCCCTCCATGGTTTTCCC
The DNA here is from genome assembly GCF_008692635.1 of Crocuta crocuta. Lineage (NCBI taxonomy): Eukaryota > Metazoa > Chordata > Mammalia > Carnivora > Hyaenidae > Crocuta > Crocuta crocuta. The sequence continues at coordinate 6,752,534 of NW_027527853.1, read as the reverse complement.
CTGATCAGAATTTTGACCTGTCAAGTTCTAAGTTGCCTTATCAGCATCCCTATACTCAACGTTTTTTAAAATTTAACTTCTCTAGTTATTCTTAAAGGATGCATTATTCTGCCATAAGTTACTCTATCATACTAAATAGAAGTAGAAGTTCTAACCACAGAGTTTTAGACCTCCCCCTTCAGTAAAGCTATTGATTATCATTCGGGAAGTTTGACTGCTGAATAAGAGAGTTTATCTTTTTTCTAAATTATTATTTACTGAGAAAGAGAGAGAGAGAGAGAGAGAAATTGAGCACGTGCATGAGCAGGAGCAGGGGAGGGGCAGAGAGAAGGTGAGAATCCCAAGCAGGGTCCAAGCTGTCAGCACAGAGCCCAATGTGGAGTTCAATCTTATCAACCTTGAGATCATGACCTGAGCAGAGATCAAGAGTCAGACGCTTAATTGACTGAGCCACCTAGGCATCCCAATTTTTTTAAATCAAGCATATGATGGTCTCTAAATCCCAACTGTAATTAGTGTGTCCTATGATAAAATATACATTTAAAATATAGCACTTTTCATTGGACTATTTTGTCCAGAAATGAATGAGAAAAATAAATATGTGAAACAAGAAACAAATATTTCTCATAGTTCTGGATGCAGATTCATGTCCGATGAAAGCCCTATTTTTGGTTTGCAGATGGCCACCTTCTTGCTGGATCTTCACATGGTGGAGAGATCACCTTTCTCGTATTTCTTCTGAGGGCACAAATCCCATTGTGAGGACTCCATCCTCATGGCCTGGTTATGTCCCAAAGGCTCCACATCCAAAAACCTTTACACTGGGGATTAGGGCTTCAACATATGAGTTTTGGTGGAGACCCATTCAGTCCATAGCACCCATGAACTGTTATACGATTAGCTCAATTTTCTGTAGCTATGTGTGGTAGATGATGCATCTGCTACCAAGATCCCTCTCTAGAAATGGAGGGCTTAGTCCCTCAGCTGCTGCAAGTGCTGCAGGAAGACAGCCGTCGGCTCTCAGCTTTCTTTGGGGATTGTTTTGCCTGAAGAACATTGGCCCAAGATCATACCTCCTTCCAAAGGTAGCTCATATCCTGTAACTGATCAGTGCAGGAGGCAGACATATCTGTTCCCCTTGCCCAAACTTGAGACAGTTTTGAAGGGCAATCCCAGATACAGAGTTTGTCATCAGGTTGGTTGATTGGGACTGCATCTCAGTTCAACTTTCTCCCTCTACCCAATTCTGTTTCATTTGCCTCCCCAACAAAGACCACTCCCTAATAAATGTCTTGCACACTAATCTCCATCTCAGAGTCAGCTTCCCAAGGAACTCAAACTCTGACACAAACATTAACATAAGTACATGTGTGTTAACCTTTGTTAACATATTTTTCCCTTTTGCTAGCCTCCATTTTTCAAACTTTCAGTAACAAACTTTGGGAAAAAAATATAAAAGGTTTTTGTGTGTTTGTTTTGGTTTTTGTTTTTACAAAATATGATGAGGATATATTTCTATTGGTTTAGCAATAACAAAATGTGATGGTTATTTTTGTCTTGAACATAAAATAGCTGAAAATACCGTAGACATTGAAAACTCAAAATACCATCCCTATTTATCCAGAGAAATTCAAAGGAATACACAGATGAAAAGTAAATGGGCATATAATCAGTTCCCGTTAGGTAGCAAGTTAAATGCCAAGCCAAAGCTTTCTCACTAAATCATTTTGCGGTGGCTATCTCGTTCCCAAGCTCCTGCAACGTCAGACTTGAGCAGAGGTCACTTAGGAACTCTTTTTAGTTCCCTCACCACTTGTTCATTTGACCAACCTACTGCCCAGTCTACCATGATCTTGTGAACTTCCAATCCTACACACACCTATGTCTGACAAGCATTTCTTACAACCATCAGTGGCTCTCTGTGTTAATTTCCCAGGACTGCTGTAACTAAGTACCACAAACTAGGTGGCTTATAATAATGGAAATTTATTGTCTCATAATCCTGGAAGCAGGAAGTTTGAAGTCAAGGTCTCAGCAGGGCCATGCTTTCTCTGAAACATTCTAGGGAAGAAATTTCCGTGCTTCTTCTAGCTACTGACGATTGCCAGCAATCCTCATATGACTTTGTCCCTGCGTGTCTGTGCCTATGTGTCCTCATCTTTCTTGTAAGGGCTCTAGTGATTGTAGTTATGGCCCATCTTAATCCGGTCTGACCTCAACTTAATTACATCAGCAAAGACCCTATTTCCAAATAAGGTCACGTACTGAGGTTCAAATTGCGCATGAGTTTAGAGGCGATACTATTCAACTCAGTGTGTATGGTCTGCCCTCGGGCTCCCCTAAACTCACATCCATCCCATGTGCAAAATACATTTTACCCTATCCCCCAACCCCCCCAAACCTTAACGCATTGCAGCATTAAATCTAAATATCAACAATCAATTTGCTGCTCTATGAAAAAAATAAAAGGTATTGAATACCTGTCTTATACCATACTCCAAAATGAAGCCCAGAAAGATTAAGGACATAAGTGTAAAAGGCGAAAATTTTCACTTTTAGAAGAAAATAAAGGACATGTTTTCCATCCTGGGATAAGCAAAATTTTCTTAAACACACACAAGGACCCAAAGTAGATGAAAATATTCATAATTCAACTATATTAAAATTGAGACATCTTTTCTTACGGAAAGTAAACTAGCAAACTATGAACTGGGAGAAGATAGCTTCAACACTGACAAATGTTTAGTATCCAGAATGTATAAAGAATGCCCACAACTCAATAGTAAAAGGCAAACAACCCAATAGAAAATGGGCTAAAGATATAAATAAGCATTTAATGAAGAGTAAATACAAATAGGCTGTAAACATATGAAAAGATACACAACTTTATTTGTATTTTTAAATCATCTTCATCATTTTTAAATGTATAGTTCATTAGTGTTAAGTATATTCGCATTGTCCTGTCACCATTTATTAAGAACTCCCTCCTTTCAGATGAGAGCTGCAGCACCACTTCAAGCCTTCATATATTCGTGAGTCTATTTCTGGACTATATTTCATTCCATTGATTGATTTAAATATTCCTCCTCCATTACATCATAACACATCCTCCAATACTATCTTAGTACAACTTGGTAATAAACTTTGATATCAGGTAGGCAAATCTCCCACCTAACTCTTCTTTGTTTTTATTTTATTTTATTTTATTTTTGAGATTTGATCTCCCATTTATACATTTTGGAATCCATCTTGAGTTCCTTGAAAACCCCAGTGGGATTTTGATGAGACTTGCTTTGAATTTATACATCAATTTGGGAAGAATTACTATGTTGAGGATATTGAATCCTCCCATCCCTGAACATGGCATATCTGTCCATTTATTTAGGTCTTCTTTAATGAATTTCAGTAAAGTTTTATAGTCTCCTTCATATAGGTCTTGCACTTTCTAGTTTTATTGCTATCATAAGTGCCTTTTTTAAAAATATGGCTTATCAAACTACTGTAAAAAAAACATTTTTAAAGCACCTGAAGACATTTTAATATGGACTGAATATTAGATGACACTAAGGTATTGATGTTAATTTGGTTAGGTTAATATGTTTAAATGGTGTTCATTATGGTAAAAAAAAAATAAGACCTTTATGTATTAGAAACATTTAAATATTTACTGGTAAAGTGACATGATGTTTTGCTTGTTTAGAAATTAATAAAAATCATTTTAAATAGTTTATTTTACAAATGAGGGAAGAGATGAAAGAAGAATGGCAAAATAGTGACAATTGTTGAAGCTGGGTAATGGATACATGGGAGTGCATTATTCTCCTTATTTTTGTGTATATTTGAAATTGTCCACAACAGACTTTAAAATTATGTTTTCTACTGATTTTCTCTAAGGTATAGAAACATATACCCTCATTCTGTGGCATTTTAATATAGCAGCCCTGTAAACTAGTACATTTCATATAAATGGAATCATACGGTATTTGTCCTTTTTGTAACCAGCTTAATCCATTTGTCCTCAAGCTTCATCCATGTTACAGCAGAGGACAGGAATTCCTTCTTTTTTTAAAAAAAAACGAAGTAATATTCTATTATACATTTATACCCATTTTGTTTATCCATTCCTCTGTTTGTGAACACAAACACAAGTTGTTTCCACCTCCTGGCTATTGTGAATAACGCTGCTGTGAACATGGGTGTGCAAATATCTCTTAGTGAGCCTGCTTTCAATTCTTGTCTATATATGCAAGAAGGATTACTGGATCACAGAGGAGTGTCATTTTAAATTTTTTGAGGAAACACCATACTGTTTTCCACGGTAGTTGTACCATTTTATAGTCCCACCAACAGTGCACAAGAANATATTAAAAAAAAAAAAAGAATTATAAAATCTCTCCACGTCCTCACCAGCACTTATTATTTTCTGGGTTTTTGATAGGAGTCATCCTAACTGTGGTTTTGATTTGCATTTTCCTAATGAACATTCGGTTTTTTTAAAATGTAGACTAAGACCTTTTTGAGATACCATATACATCCATTACATTTATTGGAAAAGTTAATCTGACAATACCAAGAATTGATGCGAACAGAGATTTTAAAAAACACATGCTGCTGGTGGGCGTGTAAATTATTAACAATCTCTTTTGAAATACAATCTGGAATTACCTTGTGAAGTGAATATTCATTTTCCCTAAGACTCAGTAATTCCATTCCTAGGTAGTCGGTTCCTGCAGTGCTTTTTAAACCTTGAGTCCACACTCATTTGTGAGTTCTGTAATCCATTTACTGAAAGTCACAATTAGCACTGGAGAAGTGAATGTTGTTTTATTATTTTGTGAAACTTTTGTTTTATATACGTGAGTTTACTGGTTGAAGACACCAACTGCATTTCTTACGCTGAGTAATGGTGAAAGCGTTTGGAAACCTTTCATTAATTCTTGCACATGCATACCAAGAGAACGTGTAAGAATGTTCATAATAACAAAAATTGGAAGCAAACTTAGTGGCCCATAAAATTGTAAATTTGTGATGTATTCCTACAAGGCAACTCTATAAAGCAATGAAAATGAATGTGTGAGACTTACAAACATATCCTTAAGTGAAAAAAAGACCACAAAGACTGACATTTTAAATTTTTTCTTTAAAAAATTTTTTAAGTTTATTTATTTTGAGAAAGAGAGCATAAGCAGGGGAGGGGCAGAGAGAAGGAGAGAAAGAATCCCAAGCAGGCTCCCAGCCATCAGTGCAGAGCCCCATCAACAGTGAGATGATGACCTGAGCCGAGATCAGTGTCGGCTGATTAAGCAACCCAGGTGCCCCAAGACTGACATTTTTATAAAGCTCCAAAACAAGTAAAACTGAACAATATGTTGTTGAGAGATACAAACAATGTGTTGTTGAGAGATGGGATTAATAAGAACAAATCAGTAAGTAGGGAATAATAAAATTAGGAATACATTTGGCAGATGGATGAAAAGGGGGTAAAAAGATAGATGCAATAGTATTGGTGTCATTGTTCTTAGATGCATTCATGGACATTCATTTTATTAATATGCAACATAATTTAAATTTATACTAAATATATTCTTTATATAGAACTATGTAACTTACACATGTATAAAAATGTTTCTTCCTAAAAATGCGTATCTTCTATCGTCTTGCACAGTAGTGAGTCAACATTCCCAAACAGAAATTGAATTTCCTGAAAAACTAGTTAAGAAGTTAAAGACCGCAGGGGGAAAAATGCTTGTTAGCATGCCAAAGGTCAACAAGTATCATTTCATGTAAGCCTATCTTACTTTCAGAAGTTCCCAGAGGCCAGGGCACGGAGTAGGGAAAGATAAATAGCTAGATCACTGCCTTTTTTTTTTTTTTTTAAATTTTGAGAGAGACAGAGAGCGAGAGAGAATCCCAAGCAGGCTCTGTGCTATCAGCAAAGAACCCCTAGGCAGAGCTCCATCCTAAGACCGTGGGATCATGAATGACCCCAACCAAACTCAGTGTCAGAGCCTCAACCGATTGAACTCCCAGTCATGTAGCTAGATCACTACTGTGACAATAATCAATGCGCTTTTCTTGCCTCGGTGGCATATATATACATATATATATAATATATTGCAAATCATTAAACTTTGTCAGCCGTGCAAATATCCAGTGTATCCACACCTCCTTCAAATAAGTGCAATATTGATTTACGTATGGGCCCGTTAGTTAGTTCTGAGCTAATAATTATGGGAACTGTAATTAACTAGAGCCCTCCCTCTCAATAATTAATTTAAAAAGGAACAAACTTTCATCGCTTTCCTAATTTCCTTTAAATGAACTTGGGGCAGCTCCTCCAAACTTCCCATGAAGTGGAAAGCAACTCATTCGTTTTTGAAAAATGACTTACAAGAAGCAACAAAATAGCAGTTGTAGGGTAAGGGAACAGACAGTAAACAGAAAAGAAATTCCCCCGCAGGAGAAAGGGATTGTGGAAACTGAAAACTGGAGACTAAGAATTCAAAAAAAAAATGCAAGATCGGGGGAAAGGT
>NW_027527853.1:6745532-6745891 GCF_008692635.1 Crocuta crocuta | reverse complement strand
CTAAGAATTCAGAAAAAAAATGAAAGAGGGGGGGAAAGCTTTCAAGAGCTCTTTTCAGTGTAATAATATTAGGAAATTCAGCTCAGGAAAACCATGCCTACAAAAAAAAAAAGCAAGAAGCAGAACCATTCGATTTGAGCAAAACCCATCGCAAAGATGGCGGTGGGACGAAGCCCCTTCTCCTCCCGCCGCCAGAGGTTCTCGACTCAGATTTCCCACAAACCCCTCCGCGCCGTCCCGCTCGCAGAAACCTGCCGGGCCGGTTTCGGACCACTGCGCAAGCGCGGCAGCACGTCACGTGCCCTCCCAGGGCTCCGCGGAGCTGGCAGGAGGGGCCTTGCCAGCTTCCGCCGCCGCGT
>NW_027527853.1:6745142-6745422 GCF_008692635.1 Crocuta crocuta | reverse complement strand
AACGGGGACGTGGAGCGAGTCAAAAGGCTAGTGACCCCCGAGAAGGTGAACAGCCGCGACACGGCGGGCAGGAAATCCACCCCGCTCCACTTCGCCGCAGGTAACCGGGACCTCCTCGCCTCGCGCCACCTGCGCACCCGGGCTCTCAGGCCTGAAACCAGACACTCCGGTCCTCTGCTCCCGGTTTTTCCCCCGTAGGACTCCGGTGCTAGTCTCGCTCTCATCGATTGGGGACCGAGGCGAGGACTTGGGGCTAGGGGGCGAGCGTGCCCCGCTCCCC
>NW_027527853.1:6741014-6745040 GCF_008692635.1 Crocuta crocuta | reverse complement strand
ATACCTGTACCAACTTCCGGTCTTGCTACTCTGAAAGGCTTCCAGGCGCAGGAAAGAGTAGGGGACCTAGTAGACTTTGCGTTCTGAAAGGCCAGTTATTCTCTAAAATCTGTGGTTCTTGCAAGTTCCACTATAACTCTTACAAATCCTTTGGATTAAGGTCTTAAAGGCCTTTGTAAAATGCAATGGTGTAATTCGGGAGGAGTAGTGTAATTAACAATTGATATATTAGTGTTAAGGGGTTTATCAGGGTAGTACCTCATTAGCAAGTTTCTGGAGAGGCTCGAACTGGACATAGTCAGGTTTGGGAAACCTGAGATCTGACTTGGGCTGGGTGCGGGTGGGTAGTGGCTGCTACATACGCACACACGTTGGGGTGGAAAGTGGTAGGATGAGGGGAAAGATAGTACAGGTACTTTAGCTTGCATCTAAAATCGAAGTTGGGACTAACTAACGTCGCCTCATTCTGATTTTAGATCGTTTGAATCACTTTTCTTTAATATTTACTAAATTGCCTTTATAAGTGCATTAGGTTTAATTGAAGAATTTAAAAGAACCAGAGATGAGACATGCAGTTTATTTCCATAAAGCATTTAAACTTTTCACTTCAAGGAAAGGTCATAACTGTATATCCTCAAGTGAGCCATGCTTGACTGAAAATGGGAGTGGGTTCTCATACTTAGGATAATATTGGTGTTTTTATTTTGGATCACGTGGTTTAAAATAATTTCTTGAAAAAGCCGAAGGGTAAGTTTTAAAGCATTCTCTTGTAGAGTAGGCATGATGAGCGAGGAGTGTAAGGAAAATTTCCTTGTTCACAGACATTGCTTTACCTGATGTGTTTGCTTTAACTTGTCCCTGTTTTAAAATTGAAATACTACTAGGAGGTATGCTTTCTTTATCAGTTATAACTTTGTTGGGTTCCTTTTGGGGAGTCTTTTTAAGAGGAAGGTTTGGTGGGAGAACTAGAAACTGCCTGTGGACAGCAGAAAGGAAAAGGAGAAAGCTACTGAAGTCAGATCTCACCTGTTTGCCATTTTGCCTAAAATTTTAGGCTTTTCTCAGCTAATTAGGATTGTCCTGTTTGGCCCTGTAGTCAGCATTTAAACAACTGATTTGGCAAACTCGTAACCAACTGATAAGTAATCCAAAGAGTAGTGTTACTTAGATTCTGTTCACTTGATCTATGGGATAAAAATAACCAAGCAAGATCTTAGTTGCTACCTTTCAAGAATTTGGTGTATTAATGAGTTCATATCTGAAAATAGTAATATTTAGAGGTTATGGGATTAGCTTTTCTTATTGATTCTGTTCCTCCCCCACCACCCCACCCTCGGTTCTGTCTCAACATTTCAAAGTACTTTTTTTACATTGATTTCTTGTGGCTCAGACTGAAATATAAAACTTTTTAGGAACTAACCTATCTCACTATTTACTCAAATTATCTGGTGCAAGTTACATGACTAAGAATTTAAGGTACAAAAGGACAAAAATAGAATAAAAATTGTGAATGGTGTACATTAAACCAGAGCGTGAAAAGCCCTGCATTTAAACCCAGGCATGTAAGAAACTTTTTTTCAAAAATTAGCTTTGTAAATTCAGTCTGAGTTATTAATGAGAGAACTTGTTTTATGTTTATTTGTTTTTAATTTGTATTTATTTTGAAAGAGAAAGAGTGTAAACAGGGTAGGGACAGAGAGAATCTCAAGCAGGTTCCCTGCTAGATCCCACCAACCGTGAGATTGTGACTTCTGCCAGACATCGAGAGTCAGACACTTAACTGACTGAGCTGCCCAGGCAACCCAGAACCCATTTTAATTTTTAAGTAAATGTATCCAGCTGCACTTACTCTTACATGTGGAAAATACATTTAATAATCTTTTGTAGACAGGAGCTGTCAGTCATGTTGATGTGCATGTACACATGTCTTCGGAAGCTCATTATAGGTATGGGGACTATAACTGCCTGACCAAGTAGTTTCTTGTGTTTGTACATTAGAGAGTAAGGTACAAGGAGAGAAAAAAAGAATTTTTTTTTTAAGTAGGCTTCATCCCCAGCACAGAGCCCAATGAGGGACTTGAACTCACAACTCTGAGATCAAGACCTGAGCTGAGATTATGAGCTGGACTTATGTGTAGTTTAACCAACTGAGCTATCCAGCAGCCCAGGGGGAAAAAATTTTTTTTAGCCACGTAAAGGGGGAAGGGGGACACATTTTCATCTTTTTTTTCTTCCTTATGTCTAGGGAATAAGAATGAGAGATCTCTGCAGACCAAGGAAATGAATCATGATAGAAGAACAGTTTAGAAAAAAGTTGGTATGGCTCAGTCGGTTTAGCGTCCAACTTCAACTCAGGTCATGATCTCACCACTTAGGGGTTTGAGCCCTGTATTGGGCTCTGTGCTGACAGCTTGGGGCCTGGAGCCTGCTTCAGATTCTATATCTCCCTCTCTCTCTGTTCTCCACTACCTGCATTCTGTCTCTCTCACCAAAAAAAAAAAAAAAAAAAAAAATTTAAAGAAAAATTTTGATGTATCATTTCATCTTAAATATGTAGTTATAAAGAATTGCCAACCACAAAGGAGTTAAGTTTTTCTTTTAATGAAAAATAACATAAATAGGAACTTTTCTTCTATTAGGTGATTTTTTATTAAACAAGGTTGCATTTCTTCTAGATAAATATGCTTTAAGAAGCCATTTCTTATGAGAAAAATTGTGTCCTCTTCAATCCCCCACCACGCACAAAGGATATGAATGACTTTTTTGTACTACATCACAAAACTTGTAGAGGCAAGTTGATGTTAGGGAGACTGCAGCTCTGATTTTGCTAAAAGCAATAACATCTGAAATTCTTGACACTGTAATCCCCTAGAAAACAGATTTCAGTACAGGAGATTGGTTCTCTGAATTTATTTCTGAAAAATGAAGAGAGACAAACTTTCAGAAAAAGTCATGTTGTTTGTCATAGCCAAAGAAGTACATAGCATGCTGTAGCATCTTAGAATGGGGTTGGGGGTGGGGATAGCATCCCATGGCTTGGGTCTTTGGGGTGTGCAGAGAGGTATCATTCAGTAGAGAAATATGTAAAATCATTTATTAGGTTTAAAGAATTCAGGAATAGAGATGGTGGAAAGAGATGAGGTACATATTTATATGTTATTGGGGAATGACAAGTGGAAAAGAGCGTGCATTATAGAGCTTTAGCTAAACAAGGTTATCACTTTTTGTGTGCTACTCAGCCATCTGCGGTGGACTAGTCAGACTCAATTTCAGTTCTTATATTCAGTTTTGTGAATTGCATCTTAAAGGGTTGTTTGTTTTATTTTATTATTTTTTGGTTCAGTTTGGTTTTTTTATTCAGAGGACAGTAGTGGAATTAGCGCATCTGGAAATTATTATAAAAGTAACATACGAAAACTAGAGTTACTTTAGGAATGAAAGAAGACTAAGGTTAGACATTGTAACTGTCCTCACATAACGTAGAAGACAAGTAGAAAAGTGAAATGGATATTGGATATGACTTCTGTGACTTGGGCAATCAAAACCAAGGCCAGTAGGTGAAAGGTTACAAGGAGTCAGACTGACTTTAACAATCTGTTTAACTGTGGAATTGGCTGGAAGTGTCCAAACAGTGGTTGGGTTGGCATCTTTCGGAAATGTAGAAAGGATTCCTGCCTAGGGTGGGCAACTGGACCAACAGGTCAGAATCTGAAGAAAGTGGAATGTTTACCCCAATTGAAGGTTTTAACAACTTAGCTACCAAGATAATAGCCTTTGTGATTGCCATTCATATCCTTTCCCAAAATGGTGCTATTGAAGACCCCCCAAAACATTTTAATAACATTTCCCATTCTTGGCTATAGGCTAATGTCACAATTATGGGAGATACACCCTTGAACTCACAAACCATGAGATCATGACCTGAGCCAGTGTCGGATGCTCAGCTGCCTGAGCCACCCAGGTGCCCCTAGAACTAGAATTATAGATTGTTTCTAGGATTTTTTTTTTTTTTTTTTTTGCCTTGGG